>NC_090732.1:133198062-133205562 GCF_036898095.1 Palaemon carinicauda | reverse complement strand
TATCTAAGCATAAACAATGCTTATAATGAACTTGGAAGAGTTATTAAAAAAAAAAAAATTTAAATTTTTTTGCCCTTGTCAGATACTTATCTTTCACTACCGATATTTCCGTGCTTGTGGTCTTTGGGTCACATCCGTCAATCAATGGTCTTTCAGCTTAGAAGATTAGGATTTCTTAAAGGAAAAGTCAATTCAATATTCTCTCTCTCTCTCTCTCTCTCTCTCTCTCTCTCTCTCTCTCTCTCTCTCTCTCTATATATATATATATATATATATATATATATATATATATATATATATATATATATATATATATATATATCATGTAGATTTTCCTTAGAGATTCTTTGCATCCATTGAACGCAATGTTTTCTCCACCTTCCACCAGTATTTTTTCAAAGGTGGGGATTCCTTTCGTGCATAAAAGTTTAACACTGTACCATGGTCTTCCACTGTCTTGGGTTGGAGTTCTCTTGCTTGAGGGTACACTCAGGCTCACTATTCTATCTTATTTTTTTTTCTTCCTCTTGTTTTTTTGAAATGGTATGTTGGGCAGGCTTAATAGAAGGGCCGTGGATGCCTGGTGGTTTATCAAGAGGTTGTCTTTTCCTTTTTTTGATTATTTTTCTTCTCAAAACCATCCTTACTGTCCTCCCTTCAGTTGAAGTGGCTATCCTGGAGGGTATTTAGCCTTGCATGGTGTATCGGCTCCTCCATGTTGACCAGTTTTACTATAGTCTATGGGTATCATCAATCACTTTGTATATAATTCTGTACGTATTGTTTTTGTTATAATTCTTGTTAATCTAGTTTTTAAGTATGATGTCTCTTTTTTTATTTCTATTAATTCTCATGCTGTCTGGAGACATTGAGCGAAATCCGGGACCAGTACGTCCTAGATTTCGTCAATGTCGTGTTCTGTATTGCAATATTCGTGATCTTCATGCAAATATCCAAGACCTTACAGTTGCGTCCAGACAGTATGATATTCTTTTGTGCTCAGAAACTTTGGTTTCTAATATGAGGCACTCATCTGAGCTCCTTATAACTGGTTTTAAGAAGCCAATAATGTTGAAACGTGATGCCATCCATAGGGCCAGGGGAATGGCGGTGTATATTAGGACCGAGTACCCTGCTTCTCATAAGTCCTGCTATCAATGTGGATGTCATGAGATTCAGGTAATAAGAGTTTGTGGCAGGCATAACAACTTTTATTTGTGTTCGATCTACCGGAATCCAGACATAGATGATTCTATCTTCGATTGTCTTCTTACCATTATGGCTAAGATACAAGAAGATGATAGAAAGGCTTCTTTTGTCTTTGTTGGTGATTTTAATACTCACCATAGGGAGTGGTTAAGTTCTATCTCTCCTACCGATCGCCATGGCTTAAGAGCTTTAGACTTTGCCTCTGAATCAGGCTGTGAGCAAATCATAAATGAAGCTACTCACAGGTCTGGTAATTGCTTGGACCTCGTATACACTGACTCCCCTGGCGTCATAACTAGTAAGGTTGGTTCTCCAGTCAGGACATCTGATCATGCCTTGATTTCATTATTAGTGAAGACTGAGCAGCCTGTCCCTGATATATCATATTCTTGTAAAATTTATATGAAATCCCAAGCAGACTGGAATGGGATTTTACATGATCTTTTGTGCTTGAATTGGTCACAATTATATAATAGTGTAGATCCTGTTGTCTCTTTGAATGAGAATCTAGTCAACATAATTGATAGGCGTATCCCTTCTCGTGTGCTAAGGTACCGAGTGAAGGACAAACCGTGGTTCAATGATGATTGTAGACGTGCTTATTTGGAGAAACAGGAGGCCTATCATCTTTGGAAGGGTAACAGATCAGATTTGACCTGGAACAACTATACTCAGCTTCGAGCTTTTGCTCAGAGAGTTTATGCCTCAACTGAAAAGGAGTACAATTTAACCATAAAAGAAACACTTTCTGGTACAACTCAGGAACATAAATGGTGGTCTACCCTTAAATCTGCACTCTTTGGTGTAGATGCAACAGTTCCTCCTTTACTTAAACCAGATGGCTCAGTCACTCACTGTCCAAAGGAAAAGGCAACCCTTTTGGCTGATGTTTTTGACAGTAAACAGAGTAATGAAAAACTTGATCTTCCCCATTCCTGTTTTCCTGAGGTTAAACTAACTAGTTTAGCTTTTCGATCTCGTGAGATTAAAGCTCTGTTGGTGGACCTTGATGCTTACGGAGGTGTAGACCCAAATGGCATTTTTCCTTTGTTTTTTATAAAGACAGCAGATTTCTTAGCTCCAAAGTTATCTGTTATTTTGCGCAAGTTAGCAAGTAGAGGAGCTTTTAGCACTAGTTGGAGAATTGGTAATGTTTCTCCTCTATGTAAATGTGTTTGTGGTAGCTCAAGTCCCACTGATTACTGCCCAATTTCCATAACTCCCATATTATCTAAAGTTTTTGAACGTCTTCTGGCAAAACGTCTTAATAGGTTTGCCGAAGGTAATCATCTCCCTAGTTTGCAATTTGGTTTTCGTAAAGGCCTTGGAGCATGTGATGCCCTTCTTACAATCTCCAATGCTGTACAGAATTCCCTTGATTGTGGTCAGGAAGTTCGTATGATTGGCCTTGATTTTAGTGCTGCCTTTGACCTTGTTAATCATGAGGCCCTTGTTTTCAAACTGAAACAGTTGGGAGTGGGTGGGTCGTTTCTTAGCATTATTATTGATTTTTTAAGTAATAGATCTCAAAGAGTTGTTGTTGATGGGCATCATAGTGATTATAGGAATGTGATATCCGGTGTTCCACAGTGTAGTGTTCTTGGCCCATTACTTTTCATACTATATACACATGACATTTGGTTTGGCCTAGAAAACAAGCTTGTTGCATATGCAGATGATGCTACTCTCTTTGCATCAATTCCATCCCCTGAATGTAGATCTAGGGTTGGTGAATCCCTTAATAGAGATTTAGCTAGAATTAGTGCATGGTGCAAATTATGGGGTATGAAGTTGAATCCTAACAAAACTCAAAGTATGGTTGTAAGTAGGTCAAGGACGGTGGCTCCTCAACATCCGGATCTCAGTATTGATAACGTTTCTTTAAATATGTTTGACTCTTTCAAAATTTTAGGTGTGATTCTCGACAGTAAATTTACTTTTGAGAAACATATAAGGTCTGTGTCTTCTTCAATTGCACAAGAAATAGGCTTATTGAGAAAGTCTTTCAAGATTTTCGGTGATCAATCTATTCTGAAGAAGTGTTTTAATTCTTTCATTCTACCTTGTTTTGAGTATTGTTCTCCTGTCTGGTGTTCAGCTGCTGATTCTCATCTTAATATGTTGGACAGAAACTTACGGTCTATTAAATTTCTTATTCCTGATCTAGTTATTAATCTCTGGCACCGTCGTTCAATTAGTTCATTGTGCATGTTGCATAAGATTTTTCCTAACTCTGACCATCCTTTACATTCAGATCTCCCTGGACAATTCTATCCTGTTCGTAATACTAGGCAGGCAGTTAATTCTAATAGCCAGGCCTTCTCCATCATGAGGCTCAATACTACGCATTACTCTAGAAGTTTTATTCCAGCTGTTACCAAGTTGTGGAATGATCTTCGTAATCGGGTGGTTGAATCAGTAGAACTTCAAAAGTTCAAAGTTGGAGCAAATGCTTTTTTGTTGACCAGGCGGACATGAGTCTTTTTATAGTTTATTTATGACATATTTGTTTTTGATGTTGTTAATAGTTTATATGTGACATGTCTGTTTTGACGTTGTTACTTATTTTAGAATGATTTATTGTTAATTTGTTCTCTTCCTTTATTTATTTCCTTATTTCCTTTCCTCACTGGGCTATTTTTCCCTGTTGGAGCCCTTGGGCTTATAGCATCTTGCTTTTCCAACTAGGGTTGTAGCTTGGATAGTAATAATAATAATAATAATAATAATAATAATAACCCATCTAGAGCAGTCACAGTACGAGGATGATGCTTTGTTCTTTCTTGAAATTGAGGTTTTCCACATTCTTCTTACATGATTATTAGACGAACTATTAATTCAACAACATTAGTGGCTTCAGACGTGCGGATACAGGCTTTGGTTACATCACTAAAACGGGCGCTGTTTATCTTCATTGTGAAATACTTGTACACACTGTACGGTTTCCACGAGTTGGTTAAATTTCCAAGCTTTCAAGTTTGATAGCTTATGCAATTTCAAACACTGCATTTTATACTCCAAGATCAACCATTCTAGGGATTAAATATGGCTCACTGATCTTTGCCCGATAAATATACCCTTGTGACCTCCAAGATGTACTGGTCAATCAGAATTAAAACTCACCATCTGTCAGTGTCTTATTACGACAATAGTATAAAACTGGCAAATTGGCTGGGATTATAATTTCGAAAAAAATGTCGGTTTCAATTATCATTATAGAAATGGAAACCGTACCTTCTGAAATATATATGCTAGGCTAGACTAACAAGAGAGAGAGAGAGAGAGAGAGAGAGAGAGAGAGAGAGAGAGAGAGAGAGAGAGAGAGTGAGTGAGTGACTGGATTCATCATCTGGTTAATCGTAGCCACCTCTGGTTAGTCCTGTGACCTTAGTCAAAAAGGAAGGATCTGTCATAAAGGGGCTACGCTTTATCAGTTTCATTCAGTTTGAATGGATCATGTCTAAGTACTGTGTTCATGTTTCCTTAAAGTGGTTAAATCATTTTGACACGAGTACGCTATACAGTGGGATAGATATCGTCTCAGCGGCCACGACAGATTGGTTTTACTATAGTGTAGGCAACCCGTCAAAATGACTTAAATATTGAGATAGATATGCGTGCGCACGGTTAAACCCTTCCTACCCCCTCCCCCTTAACTAAGTACAAATCCCTCTCACAGGGGTATGATTACCTTTCTCTCCCTACCTGAGGGACGGGGAGAGATTAAGTAATTATATTTATACGTCATTTTTGACAGGTTGCGTACACTAGTACATAATATATGTGTGTATATATATACATACACAGACATATATATGTACAGTATATATATAATATATTTATGTATATATATATATATATATATATATATATATATATATATATATACAGTATATGTGTGTGTATGTATATATATATATATATATATATATATATATATATATATATATATATATATATATATATATATATATAAATATATATATATATATATATATATATATATATATATAATATATATATATATATATAAATATATATATATATATATATATATATATATATATATATATATATATATATATATATATATATATATATATATATATATATATATATATATATATATATATATATATATATATATATATATATATATATATATATATATATTCCCATACACTTTCTCTTCAATGTCTAGGATAGATGTACAAGTTTTGTTTGTGTACAAAAAAAAAATTCTCTGAGTTTACAGAGATTAGCTCCAGAGAAGAAACTAGGTAATGGTCAGTGCCTCCTACATAAAGCCGAGCGCCCTGTGTAGGAAACTTTCACATCATTATCGTTTTCTTTCTTACACAGACACACACGACTCATCATCATTGCATCCACCCACCTTGTACCAGCTCAGTCATTCGTCTGTGTCTCTAGGCAAATTGTGAAATGTGCTCTGTTATTATATTCTTTTTGATCTGTCGTTCTTTATGTGACGGAAACCTTTCAAAATACTGTTCCATTCTTTTATCCACAGTACTTATAATGTATTATTTGCGAGTGTATTTGTGCAATTTTTGGTCATATGTTTTTTCTGGGTTTGCCCATTTTTCTTCTCAATTGAAGCTATATTATAATCGTGGATTCTCTTGATCAAAGGAAATTTACGAGAAATTTAAGCGAAAGATTTTGTCTGGAGGTGAGTTTCGAAATCCTCCCATTGGGGCGCATGAACTTGGAGTTTGACGAGGAGAGTTGATATGAGAGAAGTCGATAAAAACCGATAGGGATTCCCCTCAACCACCTCTCCGGTACCAAGCCATACCCCCAGTTGCCAAGGAGACACTTTTCGAAGGGGGGGGGGGGGAGAGGTGGAGCTTTTTTTTACTTAAAGCTTAACGGAAAACCATCGTTATTTTTTGTCGTTTCTTCAAGGACCGATTCTTGACTTTATGGGGTAACTGTGATGATGGGACTGATGGTGACGTCTGACCTGTTGAACACTTGCTGATCTACTCCCGACAAATGTAAATTTTCTTCTCTTTCTCTGAATACTGAATCGACTTGTATCGGTAAACAAATGACTTTATCCACTCGGTACCCGAAGAGATCAAGGAGAAACAGAAAAGAAATAGGGAATCGAATCTATAGCCCTCATGTTGAAAAATAGAAGGAAATGAGAAGCAGGGAAAAATTTCAGATGTTGGGTAATATAGGAAAAGAAAGAATCCTTTGATTTTATTTTGAGATGAAAGAGGATTATTTTGGGATTCGTTTAGGTCTTTCCGCCGACGTTTGACTTCAAGTATATATTTTTTTTTTCTCTCACTTCTGCTGTATGACACATCAATATATATGTCTGGTGACAAGTTTAGATTTTTTTCTCTTTCATTGTTAAATATTTTATGCTGCTTATGATCTATGTCATTGTGGAATGAAGATATTTCAATTAAGGTCAGCGTGTAGGTTAAGTCGTCAGCTTTTACAGTTTTAGGGCATTTTATCTTAGCTGTGCTCATGTTTGTGGGTCGTAAATATTGGAAGTGCGATGAACACTTCATCTCAAGTTTTGTGTATCGTTTTATTCATGTAACACTATACGAGCATGCTTTTAAGACTTACGCATAAAATACCAGGTTGGAGTGAAATTGGGTGGTCCTCGGATGACACGGCCTTTTGACTGTCGTTCCTGCTTACAGCCAAGCTTTTGAATTTTCTTGCTGCTTCTAATTTTCTTTATTGCTTTCACACTTCTGATTTTCTTTATTGCTTTCACCAAGCTTCCTTTTAAGGGCCAAGGGATCTAATATTACCTGCGTGGAGGAGTCCCACTCGTTCGCCTTTTATCTCTGTTACATAAAAAAGTGCCTTCTGTTAGTGTCCAATGCACTTTGGTTTCTCTTGTTTTGTTTAAAATCCTCGATACCCATATACATGTGAGTTAGATTATGATGAAAACATCATTTGGTCCAGAAGTGAGTTTGGTTACTTTCCTTATGCTTCTATGATATCCTTGTGATTCTTCTAATTGGCAAAAGGGGCATTTCAGGTTCCCTTTGTATTCCACGGTTTTTTTTTTTTTTTGCCGATTGTCTCCTGTTATTATTACTTGCTAAGCTACAACCATAGTTGGAAATACAACTGGGAATATTTATTCTAGCGTAATTTTTATTAATTTTATGTTGGTGTAGAAGTGCTGAATAATTGTTTTTTTTATTAAGTGCCATTTCCGTTAAAATGATAATCTTATGTAGGTTAATGGTAAAGTTTTAATGGATTTTTATAAGAATTTTTATA
>NC_090732.1:133145562-133193062 GCF_036898095.1 Palaemon carinicauda | reverse complement strand
ATACACCTTCATGACGTTAACTTTTATACAGCGTAATTACTATTACAATCACACATTTTGTAAAGTTCCTTTCCTCATCTAGTCACTTTTCAAACAATGACTAGCCCTTAAGTAACAATACCATCCGTGTGACACTGGATCTCAATTTTAATATAATTGATACCTTATGTTTTGCAACCTAAATTGTCATTTCCACAGGTATTTTCAGGTTTACACTAACCATTCTCATTCCTGTGCCATCCAGTCTAACCTCTCTTTTACCTTCCTTATTTGTAGTAATCTTCGTCACTTTCTCCATCAGCACCCGACTACACTCGCTCCAGAAAACATGATATATCTATTTACAACCTTTATTATGAGGCCTTGCGGTTTCTTTACCTCTCATTATATACTTTTTTTTTGCGGAACAACTTATTTTCACCAAAGATTTCACGTCTTCTATATTTTTATCAATTGATCTCTTTTTTCTTTCTGTGTTTCCTCTTGATTAATCTATTCATCCGCTTGTGTACTTGTACATGATCTTTATAATGTCGTTGCACCTCAGAATAAAAACACTTCTTTTCCCTTTTCTATAACTTTCATTTTCTCACCCCACCATATTTTGTTTTTGTTCCCCCTTTATACCCTCTTATTCCCAGAATCTCTCCCTGTTATACCAAGGATCCCATCTAGGAATTAGATCAAGTATGATCCTTCCGCTTCTTGCTTCCCGGGGCTTTAACCCCTTTTCGTAATTCATTAATTATCTCTTTACATGCTCTTTTCACTTCTTTACCAAATCCAATTTGTTAATTACATTGACAGCTGTGTTTTCACCCCTTCTTATCCAACTGAAACTTCAACGTAATGATCAAGTATACCAGATGGTCCCGGGGTCAACAAGTTTACCTTGCAAGTAAAAGGTTCCAGATTGGGTCCCGATTTTACCTTCGTTTCTTTAGTTGAGTTCAATATATATATATATATATATATATATATATATATATATATATATATATATATATATATATATATATATGTATATATATATATATATATACATATATACAGTATATATATATACACACACATTATTGTGTGATGCGCATAAATTGTGTACTAACTCCAGACGTCTTTTCACTTTAACATTCGTGGCCATAATATATATATATATATATATATATATATATATATATATATATATATATATATATATATGCCTATGCAACACCAAATGCAGCCCTTTCTAGTCCATTGCCGGACAAAGGCATCAGACATGTCCTTAGTCATGTCAGTGATTTGTCCGTTTTCATCACCACACTTGCCACTGCAAATTAGTGATGGTGGGAGAGTTGTCTGATTGCTCATACAACTTATTATGGGTCGCCCTGACCATTACAGCTTAAACCAAGTAAAGGTATCCTCACTCAGAAAGGTCATATACTGTATGTATATATTATATATAATATATATATATATATATATATATATATATATATATATATATATATATATATATATATATATATAATGTCATGAATAGGTTTATTTCTTGGTAGGATGTTGATTTTTGTGGTTTTGTATATCAAGCGATTTGATTCAATACAAGGCATAAAGGAACGAAGATGTTAGCATAAAAATTATAAACACTGCAGTAGGAATGAAGGGTCTCTTATACGTGGCAGACCACCATGTTTGAAAAAAAAAAAGCCCAAAATCCACCACGCAATGGAAGATGGGTTGGAACAATGAACCAGTTCAGTTCAACCTGCATTCTGAAAAGCTGCTAGGTTTACACGACCTAGAGGTGCCAGCCATTCTCTGACCAGCACCCACAACCGCTATTAGGCACACTACAATAACTACACCCTTCTTCCCCCAGCAAGCACATGTACGCTGTACTCCATAGCTGAATTTGCTGTCATCCTGTCCGTGATATAGGAGGGAGAACCGCCTAAGAAGAAGGTGATCAACTGATCTCCTGTCTACTCGCCCAAGCTCCCACGACCGAAGAAGAAGCTGACCAGATGTCCGCAGAGTCTACTGGTCACTCAATCCCCCCCCCCCCCATTCAAGACTTTTGTTCTATTACTGAATGTTGGGAGTTAAATGGCAGGACAGGATTAGAAATGAAACTCTAAAGAGAGATTACTCGAGTGCCGTATGTGGATGAGATCATGGTGAGGAGAATATGTAGATGGTTTGGGTATGCTCTTCGCACTCCCCAAGAGAGGTGTAGGAGGGGATGATGATGTTACTGGCTTCAGTGTAAAACTTATTTCTTCACAACTTTTACCTTAGTAAAGTAACAGAGCTACACATTGCTATCCATACCCCATAATCTTGGAGAATTTGCCTTATTTGGTATACGAAGATTTAACTCTAATTCTGTGAATAATAGTAATAACTCTAATTCATATATTACTTTAAGAAGCTTCAATTCAATATTAATTATATGAAGCTTTGTATATATACAGGCAACAAGGCGGGCCTTGACATAACAAGAACCTGGCAGCCCGATGCAACCAACATCGGAGAAGCCGCCTGTCTCATATGTCTTGACCAGCGGTGAAAACGATGTGGACCAAGTGTGTGTGCATGGCCGTTGCAAAGCCACAACCACCCAAAACAATATACCCAACTACTGGCATTCTGTCGTTTCCTCCACCCTTCATCTCTTTCTCACCATCATCATCATCATCACCACCACCAAGTCCTGAGGCAACAGCACCGTGGGTGAAGGGGGCAGGCCTGGATAACTGGAAGCCCTTAGCCCACGACTGCACTCAGGCGGCGAGTCTAGGACACCGCAGCCCACCCCACATGGTGAGGTGCGTGGAACATCCGCACCCTCCAAAACGTGACAAACACCAACCGCCCGGAACGACGTACAGCCCTCGTCTGCAAGGAGCTAGCCAGCTTCATTGTTGATGTGGTGGCTCTTAGTGAGACCAGACTACCCGAAGAGGGCAACATCAGGGAACCTGGAGCAGGCTACACCATCTTCTGGAAAGGCAAGGCCCTAGAGGAGTCTCGCATCCACGGTGTCGGGTTCGCCATCCATTCCCAGCTGGTGCAGCAGCACAACCTCGCTCCCAAGGCCATCAGTGAGCGCCTGATGACTGTCCGCATCCCCATCACGCGGGACAGACACCTCACCCTCATCTCTGTCTACGCCCCGTCTATGACCTCAACCGATGATGACAAAGCTGCCTTCTACACCCAGCTCGACCGCACCATCCAGGCAGCGCCCGCCAACGACAAGCTCGTTGTGCTTGGCGACTTTAATGCCCGAGTAGGCAAAGACCATCGCCTGTGGGAGGGAATCATTGGCCGCCATGGCATTGGAAATTGCAACGCTAATGGCCAACTCCTACTGGGTCTGTGTGCAGAACACCAACTTGTGGTAACCAACACCATCTTCCAGTTACCAAAGCGACAAAAGACCACATGGAGACACCCACGGTCTAAACACTGGCACACCCTGGACTACGTCCTGACCAGAGCCAGAGACCGAGGAGACGTCCGCATCACCCGATCCATGCCCGAAGCGGACGACTGCTGGACGGACCACAGACTCCTCATCTCCCGACTCTCCGTGATGACCCTACGACCACCCAGAAGGGCACCTGACAGCGTACCACACCAACGCTTTGATTGTAGCAAGCTCCGCAACCCACAGGTGGCACAGAACTACAAGGAGGCCTGCGAACGTCACCTCGCAGACCCCGCAGATCCCGTGGGTCAGGCCACTGTTGAGCACCACTGGACACTGGACCACCCTCAGAAACGCCATGGCCCATGCCGCGGAGGAAACACTAGGTTACCCTACCAAGAAAGGGCAGGATTGGTTCGATGAGAATAATGCAACCATCTCTCTTCTCATT
Organism: Palaemon carinicauda; assembly: GCF_036898095.1. Classification (NCBI taxonomy): domain Eukaryota; kingdom Metazoa; phylum Arthropoda; class Malacostraca; order Decapoda; family Palaemonidae; genus Palaemon; species Palaemon carinicauda. The sequence goes on along the minus strand of NC_090732.1, from coordinate 133,189,193 downwards.
GAAACCAAACAACAAGCACGCCTGACTTTAGAAAACCAACCAACAGCAGCTAACAAATGTGCTCACAAGGTGGCTGAAGCTGATTGCCAAAGAGGGATTCGTGAAGCCTAGAACACCTGATGGCAAAGAAAAGCTGCAGAAATACAGAGTTTCGCTGACCAACGTGACCTGCGCAGCTTCTATGCAGCAACAAAGGAAATATTCGGTCCCACACGGTCATCAGTGGGCGGCCTGAAGGACGCGGATGGGGCCACGACCTCACCGACAGCGAGGGCATCCTGGCCAGATGGAGGTCTCACTTTGAGAACCTCCTCAATGACCAAGCAGACACCCCAGACGATCTCCTGTGAATGACCCCGCAGCATCCCGTCCGTCACTGGATGGCAGTACCACCCTCCATCCAGCACTTCAACAAGGCCCTGCAGCGCATTAAGCCTGGCAAAGCCCCAGGGCCAGACAACATCCTGTTGGAGCTCCTCACTCACGGTGGCCCTGGGTTGAGATACCGTTTGATGCTCCTTATACTGAAAATATGGGAGACCAAGACCCTCCCCAGTGATTTCCGCGATGCAATTATCATTACCATCTTCAAGAAGGGAGACAGGGAGAACTGTAACAACTACCGGGGAATATCACTACTAAGCATCGCGAGTAAGATTTTCGCTCGGATTCTCCTTGACCACCTCCTTATTCTCGCAGAAGACGTCCTGTCAGAGTCCCAGTGCGGCTTTCGACCTTCCCGCGGGACCATAGACATGATCTTCTGCGCGCGACAACTACAAGAGAAGAGCCTCGAACAACAATAGCCCATTATGTTCATCTGGGATTTGAAAAAGCCCTTCGACAAAGTACCTTGACCTGCCATGCGGGCTGTCCTCAAAAGATATGGCTCCCCACCCGATTTTGTCAAGCTGGTGCGTGCCCTCCATGACGGAATGGTTGGGAGAGTCTGCCACCAGAACTCTCTTTCAGGCCCATTCTTCATCAACGGCAGCCTGAAGCAGGGCTGTGTTCTGGCCCCAACGTGTTTCTCGCTATACACCACAGCAATGCTCAACAAGATTCCCCCAGACACACCCTCAGTCGACCTACGTTTCCGTATGGATGGAGGCGTTTTCAACCTCTCTAGACTCCGCGCCAGAACCAAGACCACCTTGTGTGCAGTGCAAGAACTGCAGTATTCTGACGACAATGCCACCCCAGGTCAGACAGCAGAGGACCTGCAGTCGTTAGCTGATGCATACAACTCTGCCTACGAACGTTTTGGGATGCAAGTCAACATAGACAAAACCAAGACCCTCGTCCAACATCCACCAGGACTGATGCTCCCAAACCTCAATACCACAGTGAATGACCAACCGTTAGAACAGGTGGACCAGTTCTCCTACCTAGGGAGCATCCTAACATCAGCTCCCACAAGCAAAAAGGACGTGGAGAACAGGATCAGGGGAGCCCACTCCGCCTTTGGCCGACTCAACTGCTGCTTATTTAACAACCACGCACTGACAATGACCACCAAAATAATGGTGTTCAGGGCAGTAGTCCTCTCCATGCTCCTGTATGCATGTGAAACATGGACGCTATATAGAAGCGATATTAAAAACCTAGAACGCTTCCAACAAATGAAACTGACGCAGATCTTGAAAATCCCCTTGGAGAGCCACACCACCAACATTGAAGTCTTAGAACGTGCCTCTCTGACCAGCGTCGGGGCCACCATCATCCACTACCGCCTCCACTGGACAGGACACGTGCATAGGATAGATCCATCTACAGTAGGTTCCCAAAGAAGATATTCTATGGAGAACTGACCCAGGGCACCAGACCACGAGGAGCCCCAAAAATGCGCTATAAAGATCAACTAAAGTGCACCCTGGCTCTAACTGACATCGATCCTTCCTCATGGGAAGAAACAGCCAGGGACAGGAAAACCTGGAGGAGTACAGTACACCATGGCACCGTGGACTTCGAGGAGAAGAGGAGACAAAATGAGGAGGCTAAGAGGAGAAGAAGGAGAGAGCGATTAGAAAAGCCCCGCCCACCACCTACCCTCCCCTGTGAACACTGTCCGCGACTCTTCCATCACAGACTAGGACTTAACAGCCACATCAGACATAAGCACCCACCCCAAAGATAGAAGGCTGATGGCTAACGACAGAACCCAATACTCGGACACGAGCGGGCGCTGCCGATGACGATATATATATATATATATATATATATATATATATATATATATATATATATATATATATATATATATATATATATACACACACACACACACGAGGTACGTTCAATTACTGTAGTAATGAGAAAATTTCAGGAGATATATCAAATATGAGATGATCGAAATACTACTTCATGGTGAAGTACATATACACTTACTCTATAAAATTACTAACTGCCAACTTCTTATGTTTACAAGTTTGAGTGCAATTTTGAACAGCGTGGAACCAGTCTTATTCGGTTTGCCGATCTGTGAACACGTGTCAAGATGAGGGAAACTTGGAGCAACATTACGCCATCAAGTTTTGTGTTAAACTTAAGAAAACCAAACAAGAAGCTTATGGGATGTTAAAGGAGGCCTATGGGGGTTGAACAGATGAGCCAAGCAAGTTTCTATCAGTGGTTCAACAGGTTATCTGAAGGAAATGAACAGGTTGAGGATGAACCCAGATCTCGAGCACCGAAAAGTGCACGCAAGGAGGAAAACATTGAGGAAGTGCAAAGGTTAGTGATGCAAGACCGTTGAATATCTGTGAGGATGTTATTTGAAGCTTGTTGGCATTAGTACTGGCACAGTAGACACAATTCTGATCGAAGATCTGAAGCTCCACAAAGTCTGTGCAAAGTTCGCGCCGAAGATCCTCTCTGACGACCAGAAGCAGTTTTGTGTGGAATGTTGCACTGACATTCTCGAAATGATAGAGGCTAATTCAGTTTTCCTGAATAAGGTGGTGACTAGCGACAAAAGTTGGCTGTTCACCCATGACCCTGAGAGCAAACGTCAGAGTGCTCAATGGAAGCAGGCGACCTCCCCAAACCCCAAAAAAGCAAAGATGCTCCAAGTTTCCCTGCATCTTGACATATGTTCATAGATCAGAAAACCGGATAAGACTGGTTTCACCACGTTCAAAGCTGCACTCAGACCTGCAAACATAGGAAGTTGCCAGTTAGTAATTTTATAGAGTATATGTATATGTACTTCACCATGAAGTAGTATTTTGATCAAATCATATTTAATGTCTCCGAAAATTTTCTTATTACTAATTGAACGTACCTCGTGTATATATATATATATATATATATATATATATATATATATATATATATATATATATATATATATATATATATATATATATATATATACACATTGTTATATCATATGGTTGTCTATAACCAGCACCTACATTTCTAAAATGAAATCAGCCATAATGATTTTATTGCTCGGATGATATTTGGTTGATCTGTGGATCACGCCTTGCCTAACACCCACTATAGCCTGCTCATATATACAGTAAATGGTAACATGTTTTATGGGGGTTAGAAAAGTTTTGTGTTAATAGCAACACCATTCCCAAATACTAACTGAGTAATAGGTGGGCTTGACTCTTTAGGTGCCATACTTTTGAAATGGGGAAAAAGCAATTGGCAAAAAAGTAGGCATATATATATATATATATATATATATATATATATATATATATATATATATATATATATATATACATATATATATATATATATATATATATATATATATATATATATATATATATATATATATTTGTCAAGTACTTTTGAAATGGGTGTAAAAGCAATTGGCAAAAACTACACACACACACACACACACACACACACACATATATATATATATATATATATATATATATATATATATATATATGTTTGTATATATTTGTATTTGTGAATATACACATTTCGTTTAATATAATTAGTTCTATGGTCACCAATGTCCCTTTCAGTTTGTCACTCCTTAATTGGTGAAATACTTTATTTTCTGTGCATGATGTTTTAATTTCATTTTCTTCTCCCTCCTCCTCGAGCTTATTCGGTTCTTTGCTGGTAGAAATATATTTCAGAAGTTGACCGGCTATCATTTGAACGTTATTCGCTTGATTACATCGAGATTTGGAAACCCTTTTTCTTCTTTGATAATTTTTTATTTTTTTTTTATTTTCCTACTTCTTTGCAGTTCTTTAACTCATGTCTCCCTGTCATTCATACTTTACTGATTATTTCAACTTTTATTACTGTTCTTGATGTAAGCTATTCCCTATTTCTTTCTATTGCAGTCATAAAGATTAGTCTCCTCTTCTTTCCCACCGTTATCCCTACATTAAGGGTTGGTTGGCTGATGCTTCTTAATTGCATCCTGCATGGGCAACAATTTGGTAGAGGGTTTTCACGATCGCTTGTCCTTGCAGCTGTTAACCACAGTTATTGGCTGTGGCCCTAACCTTTGACTAAATAGTCCAACTGCAAGTCAGCAGATTCCAGAGTTATTGACATTTGGGCTTGTCTTTTGCTGAAAACAGGATTGATTGATTGATTGATTTAAAGTTTTCAGGCAACCTGACATCTGAGGTCATTAACGCCAGCTAAAAGCAGGACTGCAAGGCAGCAGCTGTCCTTTTAGTCGCTTTCAACGACACGCAGGACGTAGGGCGGTAGCATTCTTACACGCCTATCACGGAGTGACCATAAGTACCGGATACAAAATTTTGTTCGAATCTATTAATCAAATTTTTTTTTGGTAACATATGATACATACAAGGCCTGATGGTTTTGTTTACGTCAAACGTATGCTCAGACTAGATTGAATTATTTTTCTCGTTTACTGTTACACATATTCAGTTTAAATATACTCGCCCACATACTTATCTATGAATCCATGTCTATTTGTATTTATCTGATTTTGTATATATTTATATAAACACGAACTTTTTTTTTTTCAGTTTGAAAGAATATGTACCAGATGTTACATAAGAATTAATTTGAACCAATTTGCTTAATTGATTCCATTGTTTCCTTATTCAGTGAAATAATTACGCTGCTGCCCAGTTTCGTAAATTGGCGAAAGTAGAATGCGAAGCCATTCTTGTCTAACTGCAGTGAATACAGTCAGCAGTAAAATGGGGGAAAGAGCAACACTGAAAGTTTCCGTTTGTTTAAGAGTTGGGCAACAAAGGGAAATTTTACTTTTAGATAAATAAACGAGAACCTCCATTATGGGAAGGAAGCAGCCAGCTGCTCTTGTTGCAGGAGTAGCAGAGGTTTGTGGAAGGCCGAAAGTATTGGTTCACTTTATATGTATGTATATATATATATATATATATATATATATATATATATATATATATATATATATATATATATATATATATATATATAGTTTATTATTGGTATCGGTATCACTTTATATATATATATATATATATATATATATATATATATATATATATATATATATATATATATATATATGTGTGTGTGTGTGTGTGTGTGTATAGGTTTCTTCCGACATGAACACTCACCACGTCCCGAACAATAGGAGTTCACTTTTATCGTCTTCTATCTGGTCAGAATCCCCCCCCCCCCAACACGCCACCCTGAACCTCGCTTACTTCCTGCGCAAACTTGACCTCTCTTGTTTACCCAGAATGCCCTAGCATGACGTTTCGGTTGACCTCGGGTCATTATTACCCCCATTCTAGCTCCGACCTAGTTGAAAGACACACGTCCTTGTCTCGCTTGCGTTCGTCAGAGTTTTTCCTATTCTTAGTGCGTTTCTTGGATCTTGTGGTCCTTGATTTCCATCCTTGAATCTGTGAGAGTGCAACGTCGTTGCCCACATGTGACTAGTAACCTGTGTGCTGCTTTTTTGTCGCAAATGGAAGTCGACCTCCACGTGTTATGTACTTCGTGTGATGAGTGTGTGGGCTGGTCCGATGCCCAATGGGCCAAGACGGCCATGAAAAAGAAGAAGAGGACCAAGAAGGAAGGGCAGTCTTTTTCGTCCTTCTTCGGTTTGTTCATCCATGCGTTCCTCTCTGTCCCCTGTGTTACGGTAATGGAGGTAGTTTCTTCTGGTCCAGAGAGAGGTGACCGTGTTTCGGCCCCCAGGCCCAGGAGTCTTTCCCCTTACAAAGCGGAAAGCGGAACTATCTTTTTGACCTTCCCATCACTGGGGAAATACACAGAGAAGGTTATTGGAATCTAAAAGGCAGTTATGTCTAATTGTGAGCGCCTGCTCTAAGGTTGCGCAGCTCATCCAGCGGATGACCCTTATCCCCATTCAGAGGTCCCATGTGGTAACCACGTGGGCCGACCCACTTGTCCGCCGATGGAAGGGCGCAAGTCTTCTGACCCGTTAGGTCCCCAGAGCCACCAACCCTCCGCCCAGGGTGACCTTACAGCCGTTTATCCGCCGCCGGTGACCAGCTCCTCAACCCCTTTGTGGGTAAGGGAGCCTCCCTCCGCCGGCGGAGCGGCAACTTTATCCTCCGCTCAGCGGCCCACTGTAGCTGATCGGTCCCCATTGGAACAAGAGGCCTTTTCAGGCACCCTGAGGAGGACCATCCACGCCTGGGAGGACCAGAGGACCTTGTAAAGTGGCACGACCCTCCTAGGTCTCTTTCATACAACTCCAAGTCTCTGGACCCCTCCCCAGCGCTGAAGCAGAGCCGAAGAGAAGAGGGACAGCGCAGAACTCACTCGGAATTGAGATTGGACTGCTGGGAGAGGCGAAATCCGGACCCAGGGCTGTGTACCTTCGGTAGAACACACATATACGGAGAGTAAATTTCGGAGATGGGACCCCAGTACCACCAGAAGGACGAGGTAGTGGAAGAAGGGTCGTCCTTCTGGGGAGTGTTTGGTCTCATAAGAGAGTTCAACGACCCACCCGATCCTGTCCCAGTGCAAGTTCGACCTCACGATACCGGTCTGGAACGCCGTTTTGAAGCCCCTAGGGAGGCAAGGCCCTCCCTGGTTCTTCCCCTCTCACAAGACATCGAACAGAGGTTCAGAAGATCACCAACGCCGCCACGGAGCCGAAGGATCTAATAGGCCCCACGGCTCACTAAAACTTTTACCCTTTCCGGAGATCAAACACAGACGATTCTATACTCCAGAGGGGACTTCCCAGGGGCATCAGGATCAGAAGGGAACATGGCTGCCCTTACCCCGATTCCATGGAAAGTAGACTGTCGGGCAGGACCGTGAATTTCACGGTCCAGGAGGCAACATCCATGGAAGTGGCTGTATGGGCCTCTGGAGATGAAGCCTCCTGGCTAGACCTATGGTCCACTGCCCTGTTTCCCTTCGCCCTGGAGAACGATGTGAGGAGCGGCCCGGCATAGGAACAGTTCCTGGAGTTGGCAGTCTCGGGATCAGAGCTATAGCCTTTTCAGCGTGTCAATCCTATACTGCAGCATCGAATTGGGTCCTGTGTAGGAGGGACGTTGTCCTCCATATGATGCCAAGGAATCTCCTGGACAAGGAGTTGAGGACTCTTAGGGATGCCCTCATTGTCAGGGAAGCCCTCTTCCCAGAGGAGCTAGTGAAAAGGGCAATGGACAAGTGGAGGAAGGAGTGTCTTGACGCAATGCTCCACAGGACGTCTGCACCGTCGTCATCTTCCCTATACCGGCCTCGTGATCAGGGTAGGGCCAGGCCCCAGTCAGGTGGGTGACTTTTTGTGCCTTCGGCCCAATCCCCATCCTCCTTTGGGCTCTTGCAACTCAGCCCCCCTCAGGAAGACAAAGGCCAGCCACAGGTAGAAATAAGCACAGAGCTCCTACTACCAGAGGAACACGTAACAGGCGCTTCTTCAAGCGGAAGTAGGGGATGAGGCCCCTCTCCCCGGTCCCCTTCAGGGATAGGGGGATGCCTCAGTTCAAGGTGGAGAAATTGGGCAGGGGTTGGGGCGGACCAGTGGAAAGTTCAAGTGTTTAAGGAAGGGCACCGTATTCCATTCAAGTGCCTCACCCCTCCTTTGGTATTGGGCCTCGAAGCATCCTCATTCCACGCCTAAGAGGAAGCACATCGGAGGGGCTTAGAAGGGGAAATTCAAGACCTACTCCTCAAAAGGGCTATCCAGGTGTCCCCCCCCCCCTACCTACCAGGATTCTTCAGCCATCTGTTCCTGGTGGAGAAGGCCTCAGGTGGTTGGCGTCCGGTCATCGATCTCTCAGCCCTCAACTGCTTCATCGCCAGGACCACGTTACAGATGGAAACGGCCAGGATGGTCATGGCAGCTATCAGGGAAGGGGATTTCATGCTATCCCTAGACCTCAAAGATGCATATTTTCAGATTCCAGTGCACCCGTGCAGCAGGAAGTTCCTCAGGTTCAAGTAGGGAGAAAGTGTTCCAGTCCCGTACCGTCTGCTTTGGCTTGTCGACTGCGCCTCAGGTCTTCCCCAGAGTCTTCTCCCTGGTTTTAGTGGGCCCACAAGAGAGGGATAAGACTATTAAGGTATCTGAACGACTGGTTACTCCTCTCAGGGTCCAGAGAACAGAGGGACCTTGGGGCTAGTTTTCAACTGGGAGAAGTCACGACCCTCCCCAACCACGAGGACAGTGTATCTTTTGATGGAGATATGCTCCGTGCAAGCCAGGGCTTTCCCGACGAAGGAGAGGGTCGGGAATCTGGATACCATGGCAAAGCCCTTCATCAGGGGAAAACTGGCATTGTTGAAGGAGTGGAGAAGCTAGTTCCCAAGGGAAGGTTGATGCTGGGCCCGGCCCTGTGGGACCTGAAAGAGGTACAGGCCCTAGCAACAAAGTATAAACCCCCAAAGCTTCCCCCATCCCAGTCAACCAAGGAGGCACTCCAGTGGTGGTTGGAACTAAAGAACAACGGAGCGGGAGCTTCACTCCTGGATCCTCCCCCAGAAATCCTTCTTTTCACGGATGCATCCAAGAATGGGGAGCCCACCTGCCAGACGAAACAGCCTGAGGTCGGTGGTCCTCGGAGGAGCAGAGAAGGCTCTCGTCGCCCTGGGTAGTTCGATAGTAGGAAGAAGTGTAGCTCTGATGAGCGACAATACCACCGTCGTTGCCTACGTCAAGAAACAGGGAGGCCTACGTTCCCTCAGGATCCACAACCTGACGGTAAAGATCCTATTCTGGACTGAGGACAATGCAATCTCTCTGAATGCCAGGTACATCCCAGGAAAAAGGAATGTAGTCGCGGATGGTCTCAGCAGGAGGGGTCAAGTGTTGCACGGGGAATGGTTCCTCCACCCAAAGGTGGCAAGGGCAGTGATAGAAAAGTGGGGGTCACTGTGGCTGGACCTCTTTGCAACAAGGCTGAACGCAAAGCTGCTGGTCTTCTGATCCCCAGTACCGGACCCAGCAGCAGTTCTGGAAGACGCGTTTCAACATCCGTGGGACGGCGGTGCTATGTAAATTCCACCCACGAACATTCCTCCCACCAAATTCCACCCACGTCAAGTTCCACCCACGGAAATTCCACCCACAAAGAATGTCTACTTCTTGTCTTTCATTTATGTTTAATCATAAAAGTGAGGTTGAAATGACTATAATACATGTGGGAAAGGAAACACAGACAATTTTTAAAACATTGAATAATATTTATTGATTGTATCCATTGAAAGTGAGGTTGAAATTACTATTATTCATATGGGAAAGGAAAGACAAACAATTTTTAAAACATAAAATAATAGTTATTGATTGTATCCATTGAAAGTGAGGTTGAAATTACTGTTATACATATGGTAAAGGAAACAGAAAATTTTTAATACATAAAATAATATTTATTGATTGTATTAATTTCGTATTGCAACCTATGCAAAATTTAAATTCAAACAAAAGAAATTAAATTTATTTAACCATGCAAGTTATGTGCTATACCTTTTAGAAATTCTAACATGCATGATGGCTCATAATTTTCTACAAGATTTATAAGTCTCTCATTTATAGACTAATATTTCTTTCTTTTCTGAGCCTCGACTCCTCGTCTTAAATGAATAATTTTAGTTTAGGTTAGAGCTTCCTCTTTTTGGAGTGATGAGCAAAGTGTCCATAAACTTGGATGGATACTTGTTAACGACGTTCTTAGAGCACTATTAAAACCTTCCACATGATTGTTTGTATAGTAAAAAAAGTTGTTAACATTTAAAACTTCAGTTATTGATATGAAATAAACAAAGTTTCATTTGGTCTAATGAATAAATAAATGAAAGAAAATGAAAAATATAGAAAATATGGGTGGAACTTTCGTGGGTGGAGTTTTACATGGGTGAAATTTTCGTGGGTGGAATTCGGTGGGTGGGATTTTCGTGGGTGGAATTTTCGGACCACGGGGACGGCCTTGACGTGTTCGCCTTCCCTCCATTTTCCCTTCTAAGACAGACCTTAAACCGCCTTCGGGGGCAGAAGCAGGCAAAGATGACTCTGATAGCCCATGGTGACCCAAATGGGAGTGGTCAGGTCCTTGGCAAGGGAACCTCCGTGGCCCCTGCCTCTATGTCGAGATCTTCTAAGGCAACCCCACTTCCAGAGGTTCCACGAAGGCCTCCAAATTTTCTCCCTTCATGTTTACAGTGTTTGCTAAGAAAGGAAGGTTACTCCAAGAGTACAGCCTTCCAGATGACCTCGAATCTCAGACATTCCTTGAGAGTCACATACCAGTCGAGATGGACAACGTTTGGCAAATGGTGCGACAAAGAGGGCATATAACCCCTCAGGCCTCGATCCCAGTCATCGTGGAGTTCCTGGTACATCTGCGACTCGACCGGGGCATGTCAGTACCAACAATAAAGAGATTCCTAGCTGCCAAGGGCTTGAACCTAAGCTTCCTCCAAGCACCTCTCGATGCTGGTAAAAGGGTTCGAGCAGTCCTGTCCCCCCAGGATCCTCAAGGCTCCCTCGTGGGACATCATCAAAGTCCTAGACGCCCTGAAGAAGCCTCCATTCGAGCCTCTTTAGACGAATTGCCGACAGGGAACTAACCCTGAAGACGGTGTTCCTCCTCACCCTGGCCTCAGCCAAGAGGGTAGGCGAGCTTTACGAGCTCTCAGCGGACCTCTCCCATTCTCACATGTGGAAGGAGTTGGTCTTCAAATTTGTCCCGGCGGTAGATGACCCCCGCTTCAACGAGTTCGCCATCCCTGCTATTCTAAGGACAGATGACCCAGAGGACCTTCTCTTGTGCCCAGTGAGGGCTTGTGCGGAAAGTATCTCTCGAGGAACTCCGCCTTCAGACCGGATATCAGGAGACTGTTCGTGACGACAGGTAGAGTGAAGAAGGCAGTCTCTAAGGATATGATCTCCTTCTTGCTACGGGAGATGATCCGAAGAGCGTACCTGGTCAAAGGGAAAACCTCCCCAAGGTCCTCTAAACCTCACGACATCCGGGGCATCGGCACCTCGTTGGCCTTCGAGAAGAACATGGCGGTCAGCCAAGTGCTGAGGGCAGGAGTATGGTCTAGGACTCTAAGACATTTAACGTTCACGGCCCACTACTTGAAGGACTGTTCCCTCAAGTCCCAGGAAATTTTCAAGCTTGGTACCGTCGTGGTCACCCAGCAGAGGATTGAAGGGCAGCCACGCACGACACATCCCGAATAGGTCAGCTAGGGGTAAAGTGTCTCAAATCCCTATCCCTTCAGCCTACCATGGAAGGACCGGGAAAAAGATATGTCCCCTGTGTGAGTGTTACCTAGTTAACCTATGTTCCTTAATACCCCTTCTTGTTTTTCCCTGACAGGCCTTGCCCTCTCCTCTGATCCCTCACCTCTCTTGCAGGGGTCTATTTGCCCGGCTCCTATTATTCTGGACATGGTAAGTGTTCATGTCGGAGGAAATGACAATTTCTAGAAAAATTGTATTTTTCCTAACATACTTACCTCGTCCCAATAATGTAATTGCACCCCCCACCCCACCCCATCCGTCCCACTACAGACCCAACTGTCATATGACTTTTTCTTGGGGCCAGAGTAGAATGGGGATAATGGCAACCCGAGGTCGACCGAAGCATCATGCTAGAGCATTCTGGGTAAACAAGAGAGGTCAGGTTTGCGCAGGAAAGAAGTGAGGTTCGGTGTGGCCTGTTGGGGGAGGGGGAATTCTGACTGGAGAGAAGACGATAAGAGTGAAATCCTATTATTTGGGACGTGGTAAGTATGTTAGGAAAAATACAATTTTCCTAGAAATTGTCATATATATATATATAAAATATATATATATATATATATATATATATATATATATATATATATATATATATATATATATATATATATATATATATACTGTATACATACATATACATATATTATATATAATCATGTGGCTGGGAACCCAAAATATAATATAATATATATATTACCGCCGGCAAGCTACACAACCTCTCGAGGGACAAACTAGCCTCTTTGTTTTTACATTAATCTGTTACAATTAAAAATGTTAATACCCGAACTCTGAGACAGTTATATAACTCCCAGACAGCAATGTATAAAACACTGAATATCCAAAGGTCTCTTAAGTACACTCAAAACAACATTGGGTTATTATTATTAAGAATTACTGTATTCAAACAACCTCTTACTTTGATTCTTTAACAGGGATACGAGGGGAGTACTGAAATGAACACAAAATTACAAGACTTTGAAAGAATTTACATAAAAAATAAATCACACTAAATGTTAAGTCTGAGCAAATCTTAGATTGAAATAAAAGAAATGTTACACTGAGAATTATATAATAATTTGAGTCGAGACGTTAAATCTACCTAAAGCCTTAGACTAAGGTAAAAGAAATAAATACCTATGAAAATTATACAATCACTTGTTTCACTCGAAATTAAATTTTACTCAATACCAGAACTCATCACAAAAAAAAATTTAAAACTTCTGGCAAATTTGCAGCAAAGTTGGAACGCTTATATATGATATGCTGGGCCACAAAATCACTCTGGAGAGGACACACTATAGGCACTTTGAGAGAGAGAGGATGAATTTTGGCTCTTTGACAGAATGGATGTTTCCCTTCTGCCAATATGTAATCCTGGGGTGCATATATATGAACTTAGCAACTAATAGACTATTCCAATAGATCATTCTCACGGGTTGGGAGGCGGCTCTTAGCGACGGCAAAGCTACCAACTAGATAAAAATTCTGGGGGGATGAACCTTGCTTTCAGGCAACTCTCAGCTGCTCCGCCCACTTACCGTTCTCGGAAATAAAAAAAAAAAAAGATGAAAACTTACTCTTCCAAAACACGTGGCGAATATAAGAAATGCGTTTTTTCTCACAAACATTACGCAATACCATAAAAAGAATTACATGAGCCCTCGTTATATCTCGTATGGATCATATAGCACTCTTAAACAGAGTACGAAAGACTTTGTAATAAAATACATGATATAAAAAGTTAATTCTTAAAAATAACATAAATCCACTTATACTGACTTGAATAAAGAATACAATGAAATTAACGACGAAAGTCTTCAGTAATGTACAGTACACCCCAAACTTATACCTTCATGAGAGGAACTCATCTTAAGAGCTGGCTATCCATCTCTTGAAACACATATGAAATACATGAATAAACTATTTACTCAAAAAATAATATTTATTCCGGGCCTGAATCCATCGATTCAGCCCAAGATGAATAATCTGCGACCGCGTTATCTTTACTTGATATATGCTTTACATTAATCCACTACGGTTGGGAAGTTAATGACCACCTAGTTAACCTTTGATTATTTTTCATCATATTAACAAAAGTTAAAGGATTATGATCTGAGTACGATTTAATCTCATTTTGTGGTCAATTTTCGAAGATTCCAACCTTCCTTATTGCTGTGACTAGTGCTAGCAATTCCCTTTCAACTGTCGAGTAGGCTCGTTGCTGCTTCTTCACCTTAGACAACATAAAACAAAACGGTGAAGAATTCCTTCTTCGTCTTCTTGCAATATGACAGCTCCAATCCCATTACCCGACACATTCACTTGGATAAGGAATTTCTTATTGAAATCTGGTTCTTGAAGTATCTTTTTCGAAGTTAATATGGTCTTTCGAAGTTAATATGGTCTTCCTTAGATTTTTCCCCTTTCTTGGTATCTCGATAACGTAGGTCCGGTAACTGCTCCTCTCGAAAATCTGGAATGGTTCATGGGACTTGTTGGCAAGAGGGATCTCCTAATTGGGGAGTAAACCAACATGTACTGCCATCCTACCGTAAACTGTCTGTTCATACTCTTCATGCCAAACCTTTTCTTTGTTTTTCCTGGACTCTTCTCTTTCACGCCTTCTAGGGAAAATTTCCTTAACTCGCTTATCCTTTTCGTCAAATCCTTGACATTTTCTCCAACCGTTTCCTCTCGATCCTTCCCTTTTTCTGCCAACATTTTATTCGGTCCTTTGCTAAAGGGTTCTCCTCGTACTTCAATCAGGTGTAAGGGAGCTTCCTTGATGCCCTCGTTGGGCTTATTCAGCCATCTGACAACGCGACATGCATGGCAAAACTGTCTCATGTACTTATGCATGCCAGGCCAGAAAAAAATGCTTCATAATTTTCTCTGTCGTCTTCCTTATTCTTATATGTCCTATCTCGTGCGCTTTGGTGGTCACCTGTCATCTCAACGGTGCGGGAATCAATATATGACAGTATATCCCCCATTCAGCATTCCGAGGGATATCGACGGGTCTATGCTCCCTCATAAGTAACCCCTCCTTAAGATAATAACAGGTCGGAGACTGCTCTGCCTCCGTCTCATCCACCACACGGTACAATAACTCTGTTAATGTTGTATCCTTCCGTTGCTATCCTTTCAGCCTTTATCTACTCGCTTGTTCTACTTCTAACGCTGACTTTTCTATTTCCTCCAGGTCCATTTCTTCTTTGTCTTCTTGTCCATTCATCTGTCGTTCCTCTTCGCTTGGGCTTACTTGGGAGTTCTCTTCTTGCAAACCATCAAGGGAATCCCCTTCTTCGGAAAACAAATCTTTCAAGTTCATCGTTCCTTCGATTACTTTTTCTTCTTTTCTAGCCACTTTCTTCGTCATGCTTCTAGTCGTCACACAACTAGGAAACTGATACGGGTAGCCCTTCTCGAGTTCAGTCGTAGTCCTATGCTTCAATGGTTTCTCTATTACAATGGGACAAGGCACAAACGTTGCTCCACCAACCTCATTCCCCAGCAGGATGTCTACTCCTCCGACAGCCAATCCTTTACTGCAAAGTCAAAATTACCTGTCATCAACTCGCATGACAGTGTCAGACGGCAAATAAGGGGTAACCTCTTCACCTATTTCCTTCAAAATAACCCAGTCTCCTGTGAGAGACTGTTCCACCAACGGGTGTACTCCTTGTATCACCACACTATGCTTACAACCTGTTGCGCAATATCTCGACCGGGGTTCGCTCACTCCCGTCTATTGCTGCTAACATATCTTCATAAATATATGGTTTAAAGGTATCCACGCTGTTTGTTTTTGTCCTGTTCGTCGTGTAAATGTTGGCTGGTTTATTTCCTTTGTTCTTTCCTGATTGTTTCTTCGTCTTCACATTCTGTGAACTTAAATTATCCTTAACCATTTGGGCGACTGCTTTTGGTTGATTCGATCAACATTCCTTACTGATATGGCCTCATTTGCCACACTTGAAACAGACAACATTAACCTTTTGTATGTCTTTCACGATACTTGAAGTAGGATGATTCGACGATTGTTGCTGTGATACTATCACATTCTGCTTAGGAACAGTACCTGTGCTACCATTGTTGTAACTATTGAACTTGTTCACATAGTAATTACTGAACTGGTTTCCATGCTTTGGCTAATACTTGACACTTGGACACTTGGTCAGAACAACAGTTGAAACTTCATACCCGAGCAGGGTTTACGACTGATATTATAATCCTCACTCAGCAAAGCAGCTTTATCAAGTTTCTTCACCTCTCTCTCTCTCAAGTATGTTCGAATATATTCGGGAATTCCTCGTAGATTTGTTCTAGTACTATCAATTCTTCTAAATCAGCCATCTCCCTCACATTAGCAGCCTCTGCCCATCTCTTGGAACATAGTCATACCTTATAAGCGTAATCCAGGAAGATAGTTTTCTTGTCCTTCCTCAAACCTCGGAACCTTTCATTATAATATTCAGGGGTCATCTGATACACTTGCAGCACACTCATCTTCACTTCTTGATACTCCTTCCTCTGGTCCTGAGATAAGGAAAGATAAGCACTGCGACCTTTCCCAATCAATACACACTGCAATAACACAGATCATTTATCTTCTGACCATTCCATCGTCGATGCGACCGTTTCAAAATGATCGAAGAACTCGTCTGGAGCCTCTTCTGTGAACTTTGGAATTAACCTCTGGGCATTTGACACACTGAACACGAGATCATGCTTACCAGGGGTCGCCTCTTGTCTGTGTTGCCGACCTTTCACGGGCATTCAACAGTTCCCATTCCCGTGCGTGTCTCGCTTCTTCTGCCTTTTTCTTCCTGTGTTCTCTCTTTTTCTTCTCGTATTGCGATTTCCCTTGCTATCTCTCTGGCTTCTTTCCTTTGTTTTTTTTTCACTTTTTTTTCCCGTGCTTTTTCCCTCTCTGCTTCTCGTCTTGCTTCCATTTCTTCCCGTCTTCTGTCTCTTCTCGTTCTGCCATCATCTTCAACTTACTTTAATTCTTCTCCGCTGCAATTCGTCGAATCCCACCCTCTACATCCCTTTCTGCTTTCATGCCTTCAGTTTGTGGGTCAACTGGTCCTTGCTTTGCTACAAATTCTTCTTCAGCCTCCTCTAACAGTTCACGACCTGCCAGAATATCGTGTTCCGACAATTTCCCTGAGTTTATCGACGCTTCTAATGCTAAACACTTGATTTGGTCTTGAATTATTCCACTTGTTACATGGCCGCCACATGCCATTAAAATAGAGAGCCACTGAGCTTTAATTACATTAGCTTCTGACAAGTCCTGAACCTTTTGTGTTTTTCAAAAACTCTTGGAAATTAAACTGTGCCATCTTGTTCTTTACAAAAAAATTTTTACTACTCCAAAATATATATCCAAACAATACACAAAATTGTATCAACTCTAAATTGTTCAATCCTTTAATCAAAACATGTCCCTTATATCACCAATATTTAAAACAGACTCGCTCAATCCCAAGGGTCTTGGGACCAAAAATATATTATAATGTAGTCCTGTGATTGGGAACCAAAAATATAATATGATATATATATATTACGGCTGGCAAGCTACACAACCTCTTGAGGGACAAACTAGCCTCTTTGTTTTTACATTAATATATTACACTTGAAAATATTAATACCCAAGCTCTGAGACAGTTATATAACTCCCAGACAGCATTATATAAAAACACTGAATATACAAAGGTCTCATAAGTACATTCAAAACAACACTGAAATTGTTAAGAATTACTGTATTCAAACAGCCTCTTACTTTGATTCTTTAACTGGGATACGAGTGAGTACTGAAATAAATACTGGTGAATGGAATAATACAATCTTTACAAAAATAAATATATTCTATAAAAATTACAAGACTTTGAAAGAGTTTCCATAAAAAATAAATCACTCAAAATATTAAATCTGAGCAAAACTTAGATTAAGACAAAAGAAATGTTACACTCTGAGAATTATATAATCACTTGACTCGAAATATTAAGTCTGTCTAAAGCCTTAGACTAAGGCAAAAGAAATGGATACTTAGGAAAATTATACAATCACTTGTTTCACTTGAAATTAGAGTTCACTCAATACCAGCACTCACCACAACACAGTATATTTAACATTTCTGGCAAATTTGCAGCAACGTTTTAACACACTACACACAATATACGCTGGGGCCAGAATCACTTTGGAGTGGACACACTACAGGCTCTTTGAGAGAGAGAGGATGAATTTTGGCTCTCTCAGGATAGCTGTTTCTCTCCTGCTGCTATACAGCCATTGGGTGCATATATATGAACTTAGCAACTTCTAGACTATTCCAAATATACTATTCCAAATAGATCGTTCTCATGGGTTGGGGGCCAGCTCCTAGTGGCGGCAAAGATACTACCTAGATAAACTTCAGGGGGACGAACCTTGCTTCCAGGCAACTCTTTCTCTCAGCTGCTTCGCCCAACTACCATTCTTGGAAATAAAAAAAAGATAAAAACTTACGCTGGGGTTATCGAGAACCTTCCAAAACACGTGGCGAATATAAGAATTGCTTTTTTGCTCATAAACATGACGCAATACCGTAAAAAGAATTACATAAGCCCTCGTTCATATCTCGTATGGATCATATAGCACTCTGGAACAGAATACATAAGACTTCGTAAAAAAAAATATGTGAAATAAAATGTTAATTCTTAAAAATAACGCAAATTTACATATACTGACTTGAATGAAGAATACAATGAAATTAACGTCAAATGTCTTACGTAATTTACATACCAAACTTTTACCTACATGAGAGGAGTTCATCTTGAAATACAGGAATATACTATTTACTCTATGCTAGACCAGCTTCGTTTCATAAGAATATATATATATATATATATATATATATATATATATATATATATATATATATATATATATATATATATATATTTATATATATATATATATATATCTGAGTGGGGATACCTCAACGTCAAAAGAGGGTTAGTAAATCACCATGATCAGCATACCTGTAAGAGTCAGGGCCCCCCATGCTAGGTTCGTTTGCTGTTAGAAATCAGTTTCCTACCATCGTAGTGATGAAAACTATCCAAACCCCAGACATAAATAAGGACGTGAGGCTTTTGTCTTGGAGGGAATTAGAAACGGCTGCTATATATATATATATATATATATATATATATATATATATATATATATATATATATATATATATATATATATATATATATAGCGTTCGATCCTAAGTATGAGGTAGAAATTTATTTCTATTTGAACACGATGTTGTGTTGATATTTATCCATATTGACGCATTAGGGGTAATTTGAATTAATTACTACCAATTGTGTCACGTGGTGGGCCGGGAAATTGGGTAAAACTCGCTGGTAAGAGACTGATGTCTCACCAGGTAAATCCTCGTACAGCTGGGTAGCGTCAGGTTCCGATTTCTTTTATGGCCTCTCGTGGCATGGTTGGTTTCGACCTGGCCTTTCATTAGAAGGGGCTAGTGTTCGATCCCAAGTATGAGGTAGAAATTTATTTCTATTTGAACACGATGTTGTGTTGATATTTATCCATATATAATATATATATATATATATATATATATATATATATATATATATATATATATATATATATATATATATATATATATATATATATATATATACACGGTATGTGAATATATTGTTGATAGGATATAGCTTAAGAATGTGCCACACTTATAAATTAACTACTTAGGTAAATAGCCTTCTGGGCAGAAATCCTCTATAGCAGTAGGCACAACAAAGAAGATACAGGCAACGTCATACCATGGCACACACTCTGAGCCGTTCACCTCCATCAAAAACTAAGTATCACGCGTTTTTAATATGTCAATCTTAATACTTCAACTTTTCTGTATCGCAGCACTTAACAGGTCCTTCACTTGTCTCTCGTGTTCAGAATTTCACTCTTTTTGCCAAACTTTCGTCCTACATCCTTTTATTTGTATTACCTGGAAACAATGATCCTTATTTTCTCAAAGGCTGACTTTTTTTATCTATCGTTTTCATTGCTAAATTTCTCTGCCAAAACACTTCATCTCATTAGTTTAAACCATTTTTCTTTCATATCGTCTGGAAATTCATACTTTTGTCCGATATACTAAAGTCGATACTGCAATTCATTCTTACATTTTATTTTTGTTTTCCGTAGGTTTCATACTTCTTTCCAATCCCATGTAAGCCTATTCCGTGACACTTCTGTTCTCTCCTTCTTAGCCCTTACTTCCAAATAATTTTATGAATCAATTGCTTTTATTCTACCCCCATTCATATTAGTATTCATTTCTATTCTTCCCTCATTCACTTTAATATTCATTGCTATTCTTCCCCCATTCATATTAGTATTCATTACATCTTCCCTGGTTTCCTCTTATATCCGTAACGCAAATCTTGCTCAACAATACCATATAAATATTCTTCCATCGGAATTGCATTCAAACCTTTTCACTAGTGTATAAAGTTTCTTTTCATAAATCCCAAGCGACACTGAATCATCAACAAACATTGAGAAAGCAGTCTCCATTTACGACCCATTTTATGACAAACCTAGTTCTTTTCTGTGGTTTCTCGTGCCTTTCTATTTACAAAGATATTAAACAGTTGTGGAGACATAATACGCCCTTTTGTAAAACCAGGTAATGGGCCAAACCAGTACTTCATGTATGCTTAACCATCTTATACAAAATATTATTACTCTAAATATCCACAGCACCCACTATATTGCAGTTAATCAGTTTTATATTTTTTTTTTTTCAACTTCATGCACGATTTATTCTTTTTTTTCACCTTCACTCTAAAAACTTATATCTTTGAAACTTGGCATTCGATCTATTATTATTATTATTATTATTATTATTATTATTATTATTATTATTATTATTATTTCTGAGCTACAAGTGTAGTTGGAAAAACAGGAGGCTATAAGCCCAGGGGCTCCAACAGAGAAAATAGGCCAATAAGGAAAGGAAACAAGGAAAAATGAATTATTTCAAGAACAGTAACATTGAAATAAATATCTCCTATATAAACTTTAACCAAAGAGAAATACTGTAAGATAGAATAGTGCGCCCGAGTGTACCCTCAAGCAAGAGAACTCTAACCCAAGGCCGTGGAAGACCATGGTACAGAGGCTATGGCACTACCCAAGACTAGAGCACAAAGGTTTGATTTTGGAGTGTCCTTCCCTTAGAGGAGCTGCGTACCACAGCTAAAGTGTCTCTTCTACCCTTACCAAGAGGAAAGTAGCCACTGAAAAATTACAGTTGAAGTAAACCCTTGGGGGAAGAATTGTTTGGTAATCTCTGTTGTCAGGTGTATGAGGACAGAGGAGAATCTGTAAAGAATAGGCCAGACTATTCGTTGTATGTGTTTGTGTGTGTGTAGGCAAAGGGAAAATGAACCGTAGCCAGAGAGAAGGATCCAATGTAGTACTGTCTGGCCAGTGAAAGGACCCCATAACTTTCTAGCGGAAGTATCTCAACGGGTGGCTGGTGCCCTTGCCAACCTACTACCAGTAATTTTCTTAATTTTCTAAAACGATATCAACTTTCCACATAGGCCTAAGTACTTATGTAATTTATTTTAGTACTTTGCCAATCAAAATACGCCTATGTACTCTGTTTTGTACTTTTATCCTTTATAATTATATTTGTATCTATACCCTGTCCCTTTGGAGTCTTTCCCTCACCCACACACACCTTAATCACCTTTGCCATAGCATTTCATTTTGAAACCCACAAGAGTCTGTTGGCTCAATTCTCCATCCTCTAAATAGTTCCACTATCATTCCAGGACCACTCTCTTTTAAGCCAACATCTTTTATTCTAAGAAAAGTTTTATTGCCTTGTCTTTTACACGAATTTCCATGAATAATATTCTATCCCACCTCTGATGAATTATTCTTTAAATTTCATCATGCTTTTGTTTTTCAACCTCGTTTTCTTTTGACTATCATCTTGGTGTTCATTATCGACTCTCTTTCCCTTGTGCCTTTTAGTCTCCTTGTTTCTAACATTAGCCTAGTTTTAACTCGAACTTATTTTTAAAACTTACAAAATGGTATTCTTGCCTACTTATCTTTATTACATTTCCAACTAATGGTTTTCAACTAACATTTCTTCCCGATTCCACTTCAGCTTCAATTAGATAATGATCAGTGATACCTTCAGTAATAGCCCCGTTTTACTGCACTTCTGTGTTATCTATTCTTTATCTATACCTGTAAATATCTTTCACAACTGATTTCGTTTTTTGAATGCTTATCGGCAGATGTTCCTTCACTACATCATTCTCCTTGCCTAGACATGATCACTTGGTAATATTACTGTTTTTCTTGCCATCAAACACATATGTGCTTCTTCCCCCTCCCCCGCATTTTTTAATATTGGCACCACAGCTGTGGGCCTGCATATGTCAACCATCCCTGACATAACAAATCTTTGTCCTTCCCAATACTAAACATCATATCCTTAACTTCCAGTCTTAATTTCTTTTACAAATAAGATATTTTTTCCACCCATCCATGCACATACATCTCAAGATAATAATATTTATTGTTTCTTCTCTTGCGTTATTGAAATAACAGTACATGGCATTTAGCTGCCCCATGTCCCAGGCATTTGATGATTTTTTACACCATACAGATGAGAAAAAATACTATTGTTTTTGTGTGGTTGCTGTAGTTCTGTAAAAAGGATTGTCTGCCATGTAAAAGGTATTTTTTCTTAATGAGGCCATTGTTGCTGCA
The DNA here is from genome assembly GCF_036898095.1 of Palaemon carinicauda. NCBI lineage: Eukaryota > Metazoa > Arthropoda > Malacostraca > Decapoda > Palaemonidae > Palaemon > Palaemon carinicauda. The sequence goes on along the minus strand of NC_090732.1, from coordinate 133,166,692 downwards.
TACATAGTTGTATATGTTTGTTTGTGCACATATATTGTATATATCATCATCATCACCAGCCGTTGAAAGTCCATTGCAGAGCAAAAGCCTCAGACATGTCCCTCCACTTGTTTATGGTCATTCTATGCCAGTCCACGCCCAAACTTTCTTATTTCGTCAATCCATCGTCTTCTCTTCCTTTCCCTAATTCCTTTACAATCTCTAGTCTGTTATTCTTAATGTCTATCTGTTATCTGTCATTCTCATTGTGCCCTGCCTATGTCCATTTCTTTTTCTTACATGCTGTCAGAATATCGTCTACTTTAGTTTGGTCTAGTATCCATGTTACTCTTTTTCTGTCTCTTAGTGTTGTTACTCCCATCATTATTCTTTCCATAGTTTTTTAGTTGTAACTAGCTTAAGTTCTAAGCCTTTAGTAAGGCTCCAAATTTCAGATGCATAAGTTAAAACTGGTAGAACCATTTGATTAAATACTTTTCTTTATAGACAAAGACGTTTTACCTTTCACAATCTCATTTTGTTTAACAAAAGCTGTCCATCCCACGCTTATCATTGTTTTAATTTTGGTCTTATTTCGTGGGAAAACACTTACTGCTGTTCTAAGTATGTCTATCCATCAACAATCTGTAGAGGTTCGTCCATAAACCTTATTTGTTGTCTCTTCATTTTCATTGAACATTATCTTAGTTTTACTCATATTCAGTCTAATATTTCTGCTTTCTGTTTAAATCTTCTATCATCTTTAGCAATTCCTCATTCCTCCCTTGGTTCACTAAACAGAACTATGTCATCTGCAAATCTTGAGAAGTTAAGATATTCTCATTAATATTATTTCCTACATTTTCACAATCTAAATTCATCAAAACTTCTAGGCATGCTGTGAATAATTTAGGAGAGATGAGGTCTCCCTGTCTAACTTCTTTTTCAGTCAGAATTTTCTCAATACCTTCATTAGTTTTAGGATTGCTTTACTGTCTGTATACATACCTTCAAGTGTTCTAACCTAAAATTTAGCTATTCCTTGTCTTTGAAGGGGTTTCATTACTGCTGAGGTTTTGACAGAATCAAAAGTTTTCTTATAGTGTATAATTGCCATGCATAGTGGTTTGTCATACTCATGATTTTTCCATTAACTAGTTAGTTACATAGATATGGTCTGTTGGTATTCATTAACTTTTAAAGGTAGCATGCTCTCTTTGGATTGATTGAAGCCTAGCTGTTTTTCTATTCGCCCTAATATGATCTTTGTACATATTTGATTTATGACGGAGATTAAACTTATTGGGCGATAATTTTTCAGGTCTTTAGTGTCTCCCTTTTATTGAATTGGTATAATGATAAATTCTTTCCAAGCTGTAGGCATAGAGGATTCTTGCAGACATTTTGTGTTAAGTTCAGCTAGTTTTACTAATATGAAATCTCCTCCATCTATAATTAAATCAGTTGTTAGGCCATCTGTTCCTGCTGCTTTGCCTCTTTTCATGCCTTTTAATGCTTTCTTTATTTCTCCTACAAGTACGTTTGGTACTGGCTCAGATGTTTCATTATTTCTATCGGCAAAGTTATTTCTTATATCACGATTGTGTAGCTATGTATAGAAATCCTCAGCAATTTTATTTTTACATATCTGTTGTTGATAATATTTCAATTTTCACCCTTTAAATCAAACATCTGTTGGCGTCTTGTTCCAAGTCGCCTTTTCCTCAATTTGATGGTTCTTCGTTGCGTTAGTGCCGACTCAATTTTTGATTGATCGTGTTTACGCATGTCTAGGGTTTGCTTTTAGTTTGTTTTTCGTTTAGGATAGTTCTGTTGATCCTATTTCATCTCTCCAGGACACACACACACACACACACACACATATATATGCATATATATATATATATATATATATAGAGAGAGAGAGAGAGAGAGAGAGAGAGAGAGAGAGAGAGAGAGAGTTATATATGTTTGTGTGTGTTTCTTTAGCATCGGGAAGTGCACCGCCAATACAGCTCACCTCGAGTTAGAAAAGGTAAAAAAGAAATGAAAGAAGAATTTTCCCGTTGACAGTTTCGGCCTGCAAACCCCCCCCCCCTCTCTCTCTCTCTCTCTCTCTCTCTCTCTCTCTCTCTCTCTCTCTCTCTCTCTTTTTTCTCCTTAGTTATTCCGTTATGGACAACAAAGAGTATATAAGTGAGAAGCGATTCTTAATCAATTGTAAGATATGATCAACATTCTACTATCATGGAAAACAAAGAGTTAGGTTCATGAACTTTAATGAGAAACGTGGGTAATTTCCAATGAGAGTTCCTCGCCAATCATTATTCCTGGTTTCATGAAGTTATATCATTTTGGGTATTTTCGGCGTCGATAGCCCTTGTTTTCGTGACGTTAGCTTGTGATATTACGTTTACAATTCAGTGAAAAACGCTGATCTACACAAAATGAAATGAATGATGGTAAGTAATTCGTTTGTACATAAAAATGGTGATAGTGTTGGGATATATCCCAGAAAAACAGGAGTGAATCTCGACATATAGCAAATCGACTTTTGAGAAATTGCAAAGAATATATTTCCCTTTTCTCTGCACATTAGTAAAATGATTCATGAAGTAGTCAATGAAGGAAGAGTAAACTTATTAAACGCATTTAATGAAACTTCGACGGGTTTCCAAATAAAAAAGACCGGCAGTTCCCAGGGGTGAGGTAGGCGTGGGGCGGTGTCCCCTCCCCCTATGAAATTAATACTACTGTAGATTCTACACCCCACAGTGAACTTCTGGAGAACTTTTTTTTCAACTTGAATGTTTATTGTTCTTTGGAGGTGTCGGAGATTGCTTGGTAAGCTCCCACTGACCAGAGTATCCATATGAGGGTAGCAGTATAGCATAAGAAAAAACCAATATATTGGAAGTTCATAATCTTTTTTAAAAAAAAAATGGCATTATAGCTAAGAAGAAATTCATACTTGGTTACAATAATATTCTCTCTCTCTCTCTCTCTCTCTCTCTCTCTCTCTCTCTCTCTCTCTCTCAGTAACAGAAAGAATAGGTCTAGTTGTACTTTCTTTAATAAAAGATTTTTCAAATCAATTAACGAATGCAAAAAAATGTTATCTTTAAAAATAAATTGTACTTAGATACTCTGTGCTGTGTCGAGTATGAACTTAGGATGAGATTATAATCAGTTAACATTGACAAAAGGGTTATGTTATTAGCTTAACTATTTTAATGTGTAACTGTTACACACGTACAAATTTATTCTTTTGTAACTGTCTTGAATTTATTTGAGTAGCTACCAGGCAATTTACAAATTTGTCTTTTGTAGGTCCGTGGAAAAGTTTTCGCTACATCCGGGAAGTGGTTTTATGTATAAAAAGGGCGTTGCAGAAATATCAAGGCTTGTTTACCCGTCGCATCTGAAAAGGTGAGTGTCTTTGGTTTATATTTTAAGACTAAAAATTTTTTCTGTCCCACAACTCAGTTCCTTTCCTGTACCCAGTTCAAGAAAAGTTGCTGTAGCCTTTGATTTGTTTGTTGCTCCATTTATAATTTCTATAAAGTCAGTTTCAAGTATAAACCATTATATTGTGCGAAAATAGGCATGCATGTCGAAACTGTAGTTCTGTGCAAACTTTATTTATTATTTTGGATTTTATAGATATCAATCTGGCATGTACATGTCGGCTTTAATTTTATATGCTTGGTTCAGATTTTATCAGGATACGAAAATTGGGTACTCTGTCGGAATTTCAATTGAACCACTATTACTGGCTCTATTGTGGGTGCAACTCGCCAACCAATTACTTTATGCAAATTTCAGATGGTAGATATTCACGTACGTTAGAAAACATGCTTTTCTGACACCGTCTTTTTATTGTTAGCCCAGAGCTTGAACTCTGAGGATGTCTCAAGCCAAATTTTATTGAATTTGACTCGACAAAATGGATAATAATTTTGTTGTTCGTACAAAGTAAACTTAAGAACTCTTCTCACTTGATGAGGTTTTCTCATTTGTCTGTCTTCTTCAAAGTTTTCTTTGATGGAGTTTTAGCGTCTGAATAGAATGGAAAACACTGCAGAGTGATTGTTTCCTCCCGAGTTTGTGGACTTTATTACGCTCCCTGAGTGACTAAATTCGCAGTCCTTAAACTTCTGCTTTTTTTTATTGTTCTTAGTTAGGTCTTTTCATCGTCGTAATTTAATCGGGATTCAGGGTTTGTGCTTCCTTTTTCGATCAGTTGTCAATGAATTTTTACGTTTGTCTTACTTTCTTTGTGGCCCTTTGTGGTTAGTTAGTCATGGTACGTTCTTTACACACACACACACACACACACACACACATATATATATATATATATATATGTGTGTGTGTGTGTGTGTGTGTGTGTGTGTATATATATATATATATATATATATATATATATATATATATATATATATATATATATATACGTTTGTCTTATTTTCCTTGTGGCTCTTAGTGGTTAGTCATGGGACGTTATTTATACACACGCACGCGCACACACTCACACTATATATATATATATATATATATATATATATATATATATATATATATATATATACGTTTGTCTTATTTTCCTTGTGGCTCTTAGTGGTTAATCTTGGCACGCTATATATATATATATATATATATATATATATATATATATATATATATATATATATATATATATGTATATATATATATGTGTATATATATATATATATATATATGTAAATATATAAAACATCCCATGACTAATCACTAAGAGCCAAAAGGAAAATAAGACCAATGTAAAAATTCATTGACTACTGGTCGAAATAGGAAACAAATCCTAATCCCGATTAAATTGGGACGATGAAAAGACCTAACTAGGAAAAATAAAAAAGCTGATCTGCGGCCTTGATATTCGTTTGGAAAACTGTGAAGATTTATTTTATAAATTACCGTGGTATGTCTTGTTCATCACATGAGTATATTAAAAAACCTAATTAATTTTATTTTTGGTAGATCTCCCAGTAACCGGAAAGCTGTATATATTTTCATAACTGATTTACGTTGAGGTGCCTTTGAAATACTCGGGATTGCACTATTGTATGTAACGAAATCCAAGAAATATGGCATTTATGGTATATTTGAAATCAGTGTTCGAAAGTTAACTGATTATAGTATACGATTCATTATTGTTCTCTTATTTTCTTAGACCTGTAAAAATGCTGAGCACTTAAGTTCAGTCGGGTGTTTCCTTTCATAGTTTGTAGTGTTCTTCTTGTTAGTAGCCAGTGTCGGGTTAAAGCATTGGAACACGGGAGTATTTATAATGGTGACCAGTAAATGAAGGTCGGATACATTGGGATTCCCATTGTATTTTAGAATCTTCCAACGATACTCAGAACCCCGATGCAAGTAGCAGTATGCCGCGATATTGCTCGAAAATTCAATAAAGTGACGATGAGAGTATACTTTCTATTTTTCAGCCTCTAAATCTACCGTAAAAGTTAGTATATATATCGGTGTCGATGGCCAACCAGAATAAACGCCAGATAAACTGAATAGTTGAATTAATAAACTGTTTGAAATCTTTGAGATAGTATAACAATGCCGCATGCGCCTTAAGCATACAGTATATCTGTTTGCGTTCTTGTCATGATATCTACCCGGATTTTGATATGTTATGTACTGCTAGTGGTTAGATATTTTGACAATATTAATTTTCCTTAATTTTGGTATCAATATTTATATATTGTCTTTGTATCGCGTTCAGTTCTCTTCGTTTGTTAGGAAATACTGTCTATATATAATTACACCAGAAAGATTTCTTTCCACTGACTATTTGTCTGTGTGTGTATTTGTTTACAAGATATCTGAAGAAAGAACAAATTAGCAGTATTGAATGATCTCTTGGTAGGTATCTCTATCGTTATGTTCTCGAGAGGATTAGTTAGGGGATTCGTCACTCCAAAGTTCCCTCCTTTTGATGTCTCATCGCCTAACAGAAGTTAATTAACCACTCTCCGAGGGGATCTAAGGCAGTTACAGCTAATTCAAACAGTAAAGGAAGAAGGTAATCAACTTAGACGACGAAGAGGAAGCCATCATGCAAGGAATTACTCCAAAAAGGGCTGAAAATGGCGCACCCAAAATAGACAGTACTATGAGGGGAAAGGATATGCAACGGCTCCTCACCTATCCTTCTCCTTAGATTCCTAGACTGGGGTATGTCTGTTATTTATGGTGCAGATATTTATGGATACGTCCCTGATATACACGATAGCTTAGGATAGTCGTTCCGGGGGCTAGAACCCCGTGATACCTGATGATAATTCTCTTGTAATATCACTCGCAGAAATATTATACTGTAGGAAGCTGCCAGAAGGAGTTTCCATCAGGACGACATGGCTCTCTCACTCAAAAATAGATTTTTCCTACGTCAAAATCCGTTTTAACAATTCGTTGTGGGTCATGCCTAATTGAATCCTGTTGACGTGGTTATGTCAAGCGTCACACGAAACGGATGAAATAGGTTTACCGAGAGACAGATTGCAATGTATTGCGATCCCGACCATCCATTTGAATTCAGATTTATTTATTTATTTGTTTTAATGTTTGGTTGATTGATTATTAGTTATCTGACATCTTGATTGTTTTAATGACTGGAGGCCAGCAATCTTAGAGCTTACATCTGCTGTTGCTCCCCATGACTAATTTTCTTATCCTTTTATCTTATAGATAATCTTTGGTTTTATCCTCAGGGCACTTTCGCGTTTCTTTGCTTCAATGATTCTGAAAAATGACGTCTGCGATTTTATGCGCGCCTGACCGACCAAAAGTGAACTAATGAGGCGACCTCCAAAAGTATACTCTCAAAGATGAAAGACAAAATTTGCATTTTTCTTCCGGTGTCTTCGTAACTTTTTTTTTTACTCTGAAGATCTTTTGATCACAAAGTATAAAGCCAATCCAGTCTTAATTATTTAAGCCGGAGGTCGATCATCCATGGTTGTTCTTAGGAGCAAGAGCCCATGCTGGCCCGATGTCAATTTCCCAACAATAGGTACGAATACTGAAGACAGGGGAATAAACTTACAGAAATAACATTTTCCATTATGAATATGGCATCGTAACCACTATTTATTTTCCTTCTATTTAAAACCCTGGTTTTCATCCATGCGAATAGGCTTATGTGAACAGGGATCCATGCGAGTAGGCTTATGTGAACAGGTGTTGTCGTTACCTTCATCCCTTCTTATGAATTTATTTTTACCAATGATGAAGTTTCCTTTACTTGTAATACTTTCCTTCTCACTTTCAGTAGTCGCCGTAACATTCACTTATTGAGAGGGAATGCTGCATATTTAATTTTCGTAATTTCGATTGGCCCTCGGCTTACAAGCCTGAAGTAATATTTTTTTTTTTCCGGTGCTCTTGTGCACATACTCCAAAACTCTTCTCTCGTCATTATAAAGCCCAACCACTCGATACAAAATTTTTAAGTACGCATCGTTTCCTAATTTTCAATTTGTCAGATTATCAGATCTCTTCACTCTCTGGAAGCCATCCTCAGAAAGAATCGTTTTCTTTGCCAAACTCAGATGTTTGCTTTAGGCTATTGCTAGAAATTTATACTTAAGGGGATACCTTTTCCATATCTTTATAATCCACAAACTTGATGTTATAACTCTTCCAATCCCATTAATCTGTAATTCATACTTTATTGTTAGCTTGTTTAGACCCTCAAGTTCCAGTAGGTTAGTCCCATTTTCTATATCGGGCAACGTTTCAAGTCTTCTTAGAATGACTTAGTTCTCGGTGTTTTTGTTCCTTTTGGATAAACGCATCTCTAATTTATTCTTGAAAAAACACCATTTGTTTCTTTAAGGAATGTACACCAACACTTATTACTCGATGTATTACTCAAAGGAGCTCGTCACTAATTTTCACCGATGGTTTTAGTTTCTTTCATTATCTATTTTTGATAAGAAGCATTATACTCAGAGGACTTTTTCTCATTCACTTGAATATGATTGGATACGGGAGATGTAATTAGTCTGTAATAATAAAGGGAAGCAGATTTTTGACAAATGTGTCGCCCAAAACCCGAAAAGTGACATTGTAAATTTGATATTCTTTGTCGTACCTTTTTAGAGTGAGCTTTCCCATTTCATTTTATATTTACATGAGAGAGAGAGAGAGAGAGAGAGAGAGAGAGAGAGAGAGAGAGAGAGAGAGAGAGAGAGAGAGAGAGAGAGAGAGATTGTTCCGACCGTCGCATATAGAGGAAATTAGGGGTTATTTAAAAAAAATCCTGATACACTGGTTTTGTGTGCGGAAATCGGATTTGCATAAGCTGCTTTGCTGATGGATATATGGTGTTACGGGCAGATAGAAAATACAAATAACAAAAAAAATAACAAATAACACTCACCTCTTGTGGTCGCAGGGGAGCCAATCAATCATTTTACGTTGAATTGAGGCATGTACTATTTTTAGCTTCACTTTCATCTTTCTGTCACCGATGAAATCCCATAGTCTACTGTAGTCATCTCAGCAGTACCTATACCATAGAAAATAAGGTTTTGTGATAAAGGGTTCAGACGGAAGGTCCCAACCCTGGATACTTTTACAAGTATCGTCCCTAAGCTTAGATCAGGGTACTATAGCTCCCAAAAGTTCGTTAATCCAGTATAATCTGAAACACTGCACGATGTTATTTGACGCCATGTTGAGCGAGGTGAGGTAAAAGCGGCAGGCCTGATTGTTGAGTAGATGCCCTATGTGACATTTGATAGTATTACACTTTATTTTATAATGTAATATTAATTACTCTGTCATATTAGGCAGATATATTTGGTACGGGTTGGCTAACATAGTAAGCCTGGGGAGCTCTAACATACACGGTTTAAAAAACAGTAATTTTAAACGAAATTCTCCCTAAGAATATACTGTTCCCAGCCGTATTTCAGTAAAATTCAGACGACCGTAATTTTACCATACTTTATTGTTATATTTTACTTGTTAATGACCGTAATCTTTAATGTCAGTATATCTTTTTGTAAAACGGTAAATTTCTGGCAACATTTATTCCAGGATTTCTACAGTTTTATTTTGACGAAATTTTTTAAACAATGTAGACAGACTGCATAACTAACGCCTACGACGGGTAACCACGCTTACTAACCCTGCCGACGACATTACGCGATGAGTTAGAATGCAACCTTTGGTTCATTTAGCCATTTTTTCGCAACACACATTATCGTTACTTTAGGAATCATATTACCTGCATTCTGGTGTTCATATAATGGGTAACGGATATAATATTAACATGGACTTTACTATCTGTAACTATTGTTATTACACGTAGAATAAAACATAAGATGATATTTGTTGTGAGTGCCATATATATGCTTGCTGCTCCTCTATACTCCGTGTGGAGTTAATTTTGAACCAATTATACCCTAACAAAGCTTGGAATTATTATTATTATTAATATCATTATTATTATTATTATTATTATTATTATTATTATTATTATTATTATTATTGTCACCAAGATCATTTGAATTCCACGATTTGATAGAAAAGTTCCAGATCGTCTATTCATTCTAATTTGTCATACAAATCGTTGTTATTTGATTAGTTTCGCTACTTTTTGTTTGTTTGTATACAAGTCAGTGTAATTATTACTATTTTTTGTGTTTATCTTAGCGAATAAGCTATTGTTTGATTTTTTTTTGGGGGGAGGGGGGGTTGAGAAGCTAACGATTGTTTGACCATTAACCTAAAATAGTAATTAATAACCAAATCATGGGTAAGGAGGGATGTTCATGGGACAAGGTGCGGTGTCTCCCCACAGGCTCAAAAGGGCTGAATATACACTTACGAGAGTGTTTAAAGCCAAGTGTATGTGTCCATTTTTCATTTTTCCTTGCTCTGCTAAGAAAATAATTGCTTCAGTACGCATAAATGGCTGCTTTTATATAGTGTTCTGTCTTTCTTAAATATAGGTATTTTACGGGTGATAAATAAAACAAGCTACTGTGATGTATTTCCTCTCTTTCCGAAGTGATGACAAGTTTTAGAATCTTTTTTGGGCTAAGGAACAAAATATTTTTAGATTTTCGTTTCCCTATTTCCAGCAACAAAAATTGCGGTTATCATCCAAGTGAACTGGGGGCGGAATCTCTCAGCGTTAAGAAACAAAAGAAAAAATTATTATTATTATTATTATTATTATTATTATTATTATTATTATTAACAGCTAAGATACAGCCCTAGATGGAAAAGCAGGATGCTACAGGCCCAAGGGCTCCAACAGAAAAAAAAAATAACCTTGTGATGAAAGGAAAAATCCTGAAGCACTATATCCATGCTCAACTTGTTCTTCTGTTTGTAAAATCTTGGCCGATTTTTTTGGATGCAGTAAGATATAGGATTTTACAAGCTTACGGAAGATTGAAAAAAGTAGTTAGTTTTCTTACATCCTTATAATCTTACAAGGTATTTTTAATCCTACTAATGACTCAACGTTTTTGTCTTATTCTTATATTTGGTATAATTAGGACACTGGATGGTATTTCCAGAATTTGATATGGTTGTTCATAATGGTTTAATTTTGATTGTCCCAGTCCCGGGAAATTGGAGTGAGGTAAAGTTATAACAGTTGGACAGCTATGAGAATAAAGTGTTCGATGTGTTTGTCAGTAGAGAGGCGAGGTGAATGCAAGTAACCTTTATTTAACAGATAAGTTTATATAAAAGCAGTTCCGAGCATGAATGTCACAACAGACTAATCATGCAAAGGCAAGCTTGAAGAGGTTCTGCTATCTGTGCGGGGAAGAGCAAGAAATAAGAAAAAAGGCAATAACGTTAGTGTACAAGCGTGTATGAAACGTGTGGTACATGGCTCCCCCCCCCCCTTAAAAAAGTCATGCATGGGAAATAGGGCGCCCTGCTCTTGAGAGGCCCACTGTAGGCGGGTCATTTTTCAGGGGATTCATAGTTTATAGGCTATCAATGGAGATCCAGTCTTTTTTACCACAAATTTTAATTAGGAAAGCCTTCGATGGGCAACGGATCACTATGAAAGGGCCAGTGTAAGGCGGTGTTAAGGGTGGCTTGCAAGTGCCAGTGCACATGAAAACGTGCATTGCAGAGTGCAAGTCTGTCGGTATCTATTGCTTTACTTGGGCTTGAAGGTCTGGCTGCATGGAATAAATTTTCCCACAATGTGACGTAGGCGCTGGAGATTGTCGAGGAGATTGCAGACGGAAAAACTTTGGCAGGGACGACCAACAGGTCACCATACACCATTTCAGCTGCCGAGGTCATCCAGGTCATCTTTAGGAGTGGTCTTAGTCCCAGGAGGATCCAGGGAAACTTAGCAAATCAGTTGGAGTCATTGGAGCGATATGTCAAAGCTGCTTTGAGGTTGCGATGAAAATGTTCAACCATTCCGTTGTCTTCCAGGTTGTTGGCGGTTGTCTAATGTAGGGTGATGCCCAGGAGATTAGCTAATGATGTCCACAATTGAGAGGTGAAAGTAGTACCCTGTCAGACGTAATATACTCAGGGATACCAAATCTTGCTGTCCACCCGAGAGTAAGGCAGATGTACATGAGGTGGACATTGCAGTTTGCATGGAAATGGCTTCAGGCTAATGTGTGAAGTGGTCATTGATGCTAAATAGGCAACAATGTCCTTGTCATGAGCGTAGGGGAACCTATTACGTTAATTTGAATGTGGGCAAAACGAAACTGAGGCTGAGAAAAGTCGTTTACTCCTAAATCCATATGTCGATGTACTTTTGAAGTTTGACTAGAAATACAATCTTTAGTATCCTTAGTAAAGCTGTGCCAATTGAACTGCATCTTCTTTAGGTGTGCTGTAGATTGATGCAAGGGATTTGAGAGGCTATAGGTGAAATCAAACACCTGACGGCTTATGGGAGCAGGTATCCATGGTCGTGGTCTAGTACTTATGTCACAGAGGAGGGTGGTGTTGGAGTCATCGAGGGTGACATCTTCCAAGCAAAGGGCTGTGCAGGATGTTCTACATGCTTGGAATTCTAGATCTTTTTGTTGGGCTTCGGTTAAGGTGTTGTAATCCAATCCTAGATGAAGGCAACCACTGTTTTTCTTGACAGGGCATTGGCAGCTGGATTCGTTTTCCCAGGGACGTATTGAAAGGAGCAGTTGTATTCAGCCACATCTTTGAGATGTCTTTGTTGACAGACAGACCAAGCGTCGGACTGTCGAGTGATGGTGTGCACCAGAGGCATGTGGTCTGTGAATGACGAAGGGCGTACTTTCTAAGAAATGACGAAAGTGACAGGAAGCCAAAGGGCACATCCAGCAATTCATGGTTTAAGGTAGAGTAGCCTAATTCCGCCTTGGACAGTTTTCTACTGAAGAAGTTCAATTCACAGGGTGAGTCATTGATCACCTGCTCAAGTATTGCACCAATAGTGACGTCACTGTCATCGGTAGAGAGAAGGAAAGGGGCATGTGGAACGGGAAAAGTGAGATCAGCAGTGGTTGATAGGGCATCCTTTGTGTTGCAGGACACTTCTTGAAGGGGACCCCAGTTCAGGTGTTTTGGCTTGCGCTTAAGGGAGGTGTAGAGGGGGTTAAGAGTGGTGGTGTTGGCTGGCAGGAACTGGTGATAATAGTTAATCATGCCCAAAAATTCTTGCAGTGCTTTTGTCATTCGAGGGCGTTGAGAAGTTTCGAACAGCTGCTACCTTCTCAGGGAAGGGGTGAACTCCTTCAAGTGTGATGTGGTGCCCTAAGAACGATACTTGTCCTACTTTACTATAAGGCCGTTCTGTTGTAGGTGTTTGAGAAAGATGTGTAGGTGACGGAAAAGTGGCTGCAACATTACGAAGGCTAAAACAGGAGTAATTGAAGGTGTAGGCCCCGAAAGGGGTGATGATGACGGTCTTGGCGATGTCTTCGGGGTTCATGGGCACCTAATAATACCCCTTCAAGAAGTAGAGCATGGAGAAAACCTTCGCTTTGTGCAAGTAAGAGGTAACGATGGCGATGCTTTGGAGGGGGTAGTGATCTGGTTTTGTCTGCAAGTTCAGACACTTGTAAACCCCACACTGGCATAAGGAGCCACATTTCTTGAGGATAATGTGTAAGAGCAACGACTGTGGAGTTTAAACCTTTTTACAAAGGCCCATTTGTTCCATTTCAACAAAAATTTGCTTAGCACTTGCCAAACGATCCGGAGCCAGACGCCTGAATCTGTTGAACACTGGGGGCTCCGCCATCTTGATATGGTGATAGATATTGGGCTAAGCGGGAACCACGAGCGTTTGGTAAAATTCAGGATGGAAGAATTCTGGGTACGACGTGAAGAGGTGTGTTTAGACATTCATGGGTGCGCTGATGTGGAGTACGAGGTCGCAGGGGCTAGATTGCACAGATGTTGATGGGTACAAGTCTATGCTGCCTAATCATCGATGCCCAATATCAATTAGGCGGTGGAAATGTCCAAGAAAACTGCACCAAGTTTCGGCAATGTTACGTCGGTAACGAGGAATTTCCATTGGTATTTTGCACTCCCAAATGATAGTGTGTATGTCTCATACTTCTAGGTGGGGATCTCAGATCTATTTGCAGTTACCAGGCAGACATCAGCAGGCTTAGAATGACCACATTGTATCCAGGAGAGTGACTTTGGTAGACGAGAATGGCAAGAACCAGTTTCTACCAAAACCCGCACATCCCTACCGGCATCATGCAAAAAAAAAAGAATAGTGACAAGGGAGGTCACAAGCACAAGTGTTGGCCTACTTACACATATTTTTGTCCACTGACAACCATCTGCACATTTCATTACATTAGCCCCAAATCTAGAGTGGTAGATTGGACGCTACAGGTTGCAAGTGAGCGATACCGATCATTTCCCTTAGGGCGAGCGAAGCCTATTGGTCCCCCAACAGTTGTTGAGATAACTGAATAAGCTTGTCTATATGGGCGGCTGGTGATGACTTGTACTGCGCCAGGAGGTATCTTTCGAGGGTGTGGGTCGCAGAGTCAGGATCGGTGGATGGTATCGTAACAAGGTTAGGGCAATAGTGTTGGGTGAAAAAAAGGTGATGATGAGCTGATCACTCAGAGGGTCACCAAGTATGGTGCGGTTGTTAACAGAGAGGTAAGATGAATGCAAGTAGCCTTTATATTACAGATAATGAGTTTATATACAAAACGTTCCGGGCAAGAATGTCTCAAAAATCCAAACAGACTAATACATGCAAAGGCAAGCTTAAACAGGTTCTGCTATCAGTGGGGACAGGAGCGAGAGATAATTAAAGGCAATAACGTTAAAGTGTACAAGCCTGTATGAAACACGTGCGGTACAAAAGGGAACTGACGAGTGTAAAAGACGGAAAGTAGTGACCTTGAATGCAAATTCGGAGGCTTCAAAAACCTTCAGGTTCCGGATCAAAAGCGTACTTTTTTTTTTTTTTTTTTTTTCTATTTAGCTTGTCTATCCGCTTCCTTTCTTCCCCCTTGCTGTCCAACCCCTTTCAACTTCTACTCCATAGTGTAAATTGGGGATTTCTCCCCTTTACACATCGGCCGTGATTGGCTTGTCCGATCCCAACGCCCGCCATATAGGCCAAACACATATCAATTCAGATCGAGTCATACGCAACTTCATTTGAGGTTATTTAAACATTTCATAAAAAAAGAAAAAAAAAAAAATTAAGGCGAAAAAAACAAATGGTTCATTGTCATTCATCAAAAAGAAACATATGTCGTGCTTTGTAATCTTTTGGTTTTCAAAACGAATATGAAAAATAATATTTTTGTAATGGGCGCAATAAAAGGAAATGTTTTGATGAAAACAATTTGACGGTTAATTATTCCTATGGTTCTTTGTGCTTGGGCTATGCAGCAGTGTAATGGTTGGTGTCGTGAGCCTCAAATATATTGTTCAAAATATTGTATAAAGCTCTTTGATATTCTATTTAGAAATAAGTTTACGGAAAGTAGGCCATTTATACATATTGAAGTCTGTGCCATAAAAACATTTTGTAGGTTGTATGGTATGTGGTATTAGTTAGAGAGAGAGAGAGAGAGAGAGAGAGAGAGAGAGAGAGAGAGAGAGAGAGAGAGAGAGAGAGAGACGTTGGGTGTAAAATAGTCTTGGCACAGAAAAAGCGTTTTCATCTCTAGGTTTATGCCTTATACATACATAAGCACACGGAAAGTGGAATGTGGAATTCTTAGCCATCCTGTGTTCCTTGGTCGGTTAATCTTAGATCCTAGTATATTTTGGATATACTTGCTCACTTTGGAGTCTTGAAAGATAAAATATTGATGATGATGATAAGATTAGAGCTGTTAAAAATCTTGTCTCCGGACAAAGTGTAGATTTCCTTTTTCAAATTCGGACGAGAAATTTTATATATATATATATATATATATATATATATATATATATATATATATATATATATATATATATATATATATATATATATATATGCCATTGGTCCGTTAGTGATTTGTTTACCTGAAATTATAATTGTGATCTTTAAGCGGGAATATACCTAGTGTATTTTACTGTAAATAGAAAGCCTTTATTTGGTTTATCGTTCTCATACTGATGATGTTAGTACTTATTCTTATAATTGCTACCACGGCTGTGATGGAAATGGGGATTACCTGAGATTACCGTAATATGATCGTGGTAATTACTTATTTAGCCATTACCTAGTGCTTTTAATTACCTCTTAATTAATTGCTATATGTCTCATCGCCCATAAGCTTATCGTTTTGCTTTTTCATTGCATAACATTGAACTTTACTGGAATTACCTCTCATTTAACCCTTACGGTCTTTATGCGTATGTAGGCTATGCATAAGATATCCTTTTACACGTTAATATGGCATTTGCTCTATTTGGTCAAATAAAAACATTGCTTAGAAATGTTTTCTCACTTGAATCCCACATTAGTATTCGGTAAATCTTTATATACGATGCAGCTTAAATTTCCCCAAAATACGCTTCTTCGAATTTCTTTCACTTTGATGATTAATGGTTTATTTAGGGCAATATGGAGTACCGTGATTGATTGGCAAAGTAATGGATAGCAAGGGTAAGTTATAATACTCAGTTAATGGCGACCTTGAGGGTAATGTTATTGATGAAAAAAAACTTATTAATGATGGAAATACATGTATTTGCTATGCATTTACCGTATATTAAAAAGGCATTACAATGGATGTACAGGAGATATTATGTATTGGATAATAATAACAATGTGATATAGGATCCTGAACATAATTACCATGCTGTGCGAACCTCGACTATGACTTGTTTTTGTTGATATTATGACTTTTATGTTAAGTTAGAAAGAAATATTAAGGATTTAGGAATGTGACACTTGTACTGTGCTTCCGATAATTTAGAGCACTAAAGAAAATAAATTAAAGAGTCTCAAGAAAAAAAAACAGTATATGATAATGGATGAAAAAGGGAAATGTATTTGAATTGTTCATTATTCCATTAAATTTTTAACTAGAGGGGCACTCAGTAGAGCGCAGACCTCCGCCGTGGCAGCTTATCTCTCGACCTTGACCTTTGACCTTAACATGTATTAATTGACGTGGATTTCTCTGTGACAAGGAAGTCCAAACTTAATGCTTGTTATGTGATATGTACATTTTGCGCGTCCGTGACTTTGACCTTTGACCTTCCAAAATGTAATCATTTGCACCTCTTTACAATAGCAGTTTCAAATCATTACTTTACGATTAAAATTGTGGCCGTATGGTTGATGATCGGTATTTGACCTTTTGCTTGACTTTGACCTTGGACTCGATCTTGACCTTCGACCTTAACATGTATTAATTGGCGTGGATTTTTATACACTTAAATATGAACCAAGTTTGAAGTGTCTGTGACAACGATGTCCAAACTTATGGCTGATTACGTGAATTGGACATTTTGCCTGACCGTTACTTTGACATTTGACCTTGACCTTCAGAAATTTAATAATTTCCATCTTTTTTACATAAAAGTTAATACCTGCAAAGTTTCATTACTCTACGATTAAAATTGTGGTCAGGAAGCTGTTCAAACACACACTCCGGGGCGAAAACATAACCTTCCAACTTCGTTGGTGATGGTAATAATAACCAGAAGGGCATTCAGTAGAGCTCAGACTTCCGCCACGTCTGCTGAATTCTCGACCTTTTGCTTGTCCTTGACCTTTGACCTTAACATGTATTAATTGGCGTGGATTTTTATACACTCAAATATGAACCAAATTTGAAGTATCTATGTCAACGATGTCCAAACTTATAGCTGATTGCGTGAATTGGATATTTTGCTTGACTGTGATCTTGACCTTTGACTTTGGCTTCGAAAATTTAATGATTTCCAGCTTTTTGCATAAGTTATTCATTGCAAGTTTTATTACTTTACGATTAAAATTGTGGCCAGAGAGCTGTTAACAAACAAACACACGCACAAAGACACAAACAGGGGCGAAAACATAACCGCCTTCCAACTTCGTTGGCGGAGGTAATAAAAGATATCATCACTATATCTGTGTTTTCTGTCTTCTGTAGATAAATGAATTAGGGTTATTGCTGCTCATGCTGATGACTCAAAGAGAAGCTGTAACACTACTTTGAAGCGTCACTCTGCAATCGTGGCCAGCCACCGTAACGGTCAATGCCTTGGATTTAATGAGTTTGCTATTCATGTACACACACTATATATTTACTTAACTTTATATTTATGATTATTGTTGTTTTGTTGTTCTCCTCGCTAGGTTTTCAACTATTTCCCACTTGAGGGTATTCCGTTCTGTGCAAGCTTGCATGTAATGCAACCTTTTACTTACCAATTTGAAAAAAATAATATAACACTGATTATGAAAAGCTCTTTATGCTAGTTTCATTAAAGTTGATATCTGAATCAAATTTTTTCTTTTTTATTTTATAATGATTATATTTTCTTTGGAAGGTTTTCGAACGTAAAGTGTTAGATATAGTTATGATAATAAACGATAATTATAGAACCACTAAAATCCTGTACAAGGTTTACTTTTTTCTGTACTTAACAATAATAGCAAACAGACATATATATATATATATATATATATATATATATATATATATATATATATATATATATATATATATATATATATATACTGTATATATATATATATATATATATATATATATATATATATATATATATATATATATATATATATGTATATATATATATACACATATATATCCTCCTAGGCCTATTGACGCAAAGGGCCTCGGTTAGATTTTGCCAGTTGTCTCTATCTTGAGCTTTTAAATCAATCCGTCTCTTTATAACTGCATGTCCCAAACTTCACTACCAACTGTCTGATATATGTTCTAAATATCACGCCATTCTTCATTAATTGTATGCTCTTCATCTCTCAAAGTCTCTAAGACTACAAATCGATTCCTACATTCAATTGCAAATGTTTCTCTGTGCTCATCTTTATAAAGCTTGGTTGTATCAAACCTAGGTATTTTATCTACAGTTCTGTTGGGTGCTTTCAGTTTTAATTCAAGTGTGACAGTGAGAAGCTTGTGATCACTACCAATATCTGCACCTCAATGGCTTTTTACCCTTCTCAGAGTCCTCCTTCTCTCTTTATTTATGGCTATGTGATCTATTTGATTTTTGTAATCACCACATGGTGAAGTCCATGTACTGTATATTTGTGGATGCCCATGTGCTGAAAAAGAGTGCCTCTGTTTGTGGAACAAAAACTTATTATAAAATGTACCCATTTTCACTTGCAATTTTGCCATGACCTTTGACACCCATCACATTCTCTATCTATGCCTTGATTATTTCTTCCAACTTTAGCATTACTGTCACCAGTCACAATTTTCATATCCATCTCTGGGATCTCATTTATAACTCTCTGCAGTTCTTCATAGTATTCATCTTTCTTTTCGTCAGGAGAATCAGTTGTTGATGCATAACAAACTATAACACTCCCATTGAACGGCTTTGATTTGGATTTTGCTTTCTAGTCCCCTTACAATGTGTTTCACTTTGGGCTAAAATATCCAAACTATATTTCATAAATTCAATCTCCACTTAATATAACTTCCAAATTTGATTCATGGTTCTAACATTCCAATTACCAATGTTCAATTTTTCTTTAGCATTTATAAACCTGAGATTTTTAGCTCGCCGCTACGCCCGGGACTGGGGTCCATTGTGTTATTTTCTTTTTTCATAGACTGACTAAATCCATAAAGGATTCATTGGCTATATTTTATATATATATATATATATATATATATATATATATATATATATATATATATATATATATATGTATATATATACATATATATACATATATATATATATATATATGTATATATATATATATATATATATATATATATATATATATATATATATATATATATATATATATGTATATATATATATATATATATATATATATATATATATATATATATATATATATATATATATATTGTTACGTGCCCGTGCTTGTGAGTCCGGCCTTGCTTAAGGAACTCTGGGCGTTAACAAAAAAAAAAGAACAATGGAAAGGTTGCCAGTCGGCAATAAGACAAGGAATACCGACAAAATAGATATATTTACAATAATATATAAATAGAAATTAATAAAAGGGGAGCACAACAGATAACTACTTCATATTTCAAGTAAGCCACGAGGTACTTGGGAAATTGGGCTCACGTGGAGTTAGGAAGGCCGTGGAAGGTTTTCAGCATCGCAATCTCATTCCCTGGAAAGGGAAATAAATTAAGTTATTAACTGAACACTTACTTCTACAGGCTGGGAACACGAAGTCATGTGGTTAAAACTTTTAAGCAAATAAAATGAAAAGTGCAAAGCTTAGGGATTTAAACACATGTGGGAATCAACACTGTCACAGGGTGAATTAATTAAGGTTAGAGCAACGGCACACGTGGTTGGGAATAGGATAAAAGCTTCAGTGGGTAGGATCTTTCTTTAAAGGATAAAAGGAAAAAATGGGATGTGATTAGGAAGGGATGGAAGGTTGGGTAAGGATGATGAGGATCTCAAAATCAGACATCCTACCTTGGTAAAAAGGAATCTGGTTCCTCCCTTGTGGAGGATATGTCACGGGTCCTGCCTCCCTGATGTCTTGAGGTCGACTAAACTCAGTGCTGCCAGGTCAAGTTGGACAAATTACCTTAGATTCGTCCACGAAATTACCCCATTTTCATCAAAATTTCCCTAGATAATTTTTTATTTGTATATAATACAATAACACTGATTCCTACAACCTTTTTGTCTTCAAGAGACAGGTTTATCACTTCTTAAAGGGTTGACTTCCCGCTAGCAGCTATCTATCTCAGTTTTTGAGCCGTGGGCTATATGAAAGCCAAGAGCTTATCCCATCAGCTTACAACTTAAAAAAAAAAAAAAAAAATTAAATGAAAAAAAAAATTAAATGGAAAAAAAAAACATTAAATGGAACAATCAATAATACTCACTTGTATTCTTTTTTTTAATCTTTTATTAATAAATTTACATTCTGATCTAAGCATATCCATGCATGCTATTGGCATCATTGTGTGTACTAGGCTAATATTACTAATAAATTTACATTCTAATGTAAGCATATCCGTGCATGTTATTGGCATCATTGTGTGGCATGTCACTGTAGGCTAATAATCTATTCATCCTGATGATCGGGATTCGATTCATAGATTTTTTCAGTCATTAATTTCATATGATCAGTCGTAACTGTGAATGTATCGGATGTTGCACTTTCGAATGTTCTTTTCGCATGCAACATACCAATTAAAGTTTCAGTATTTAAGGAATTTCTAGTTTTCGTCTTCATTAAGTTGACCTGAGAGAAAATCCTCTCCACACAGGCACTTGAATGTGGCAATGTGAGCAATTTTACCATAAAATTTCCTAGTAAAGGAAACAGGGGTGTGTCATCACCTTTCTTCATATGTTTCACTTCCATCCAAAATTCCCATGCACTAATATCACTTTTAGCATTCATTTCTGTGTTTCTCAGTAAACGCCACTCACGATCAATACTGTTTAGGTCATTTTCATTAACAATGTTTGG
>NC_090732.1:133108062-133133062 GCF_036898095.1 Palaemon carinicauda | reverse complement strand
TTACGTAAGGTGTGTGTGTATATATATATATATATATATATATATATATATATATATATATATATATATATATATATATATATATATATATATATGTGTGTGTGTGTGTGTGTGTGTGTGTGGTGTGTGTGTGTATGTATATATGTATATATGTTTATATTATATATATACATATATATGTACGTGTGTGTGTGTTTGTGTGTATTATGGTTAACACGCCTAACGTTTGTATATTGAGGCACAAATTGAGCTTAGTATCTGCTTCAATCAACCTCGTGAATAATTAACTAAAGGCAGATTCTTTTCATGATGAGTGTTTTCCCTATTCTCAAGATTGGAAGCAGTCTAAAACAGTAGACATCGCATGGGAGATACAAGGTTTGTTCTGACTCTGCTGTAAATATTACTTTCGAATTTCAAGTACTAGTTGTGTTAGGGATCGACATCAATGCCTTTAAAGGTTTAAAGGTCGCTCATGAATGGCAGAGGCAAGGGACAGTGACATTGCCCTAGCAGTCAGGACAATGCCTTGAGACTGACCATTTATTATATGATCAGCGCCAAGTCTCCTCTCCACTCAAACTAGGACCAGGGAAGGCCAGGCAGTGGCTGCTGATGACTCAGCAGATAGACCTATTGGCTCCCCCAAACCCCCCCAACCTTAGCTCACAAGGATGGTAAGGTTGCAGACACTAATGGCACTAACGAGTCTGAGCAGGACTCGAACCCCCGACTGGCAAACACGTTACCAATCAGGCCATAACATCCACCATTATAACCGATGGCTTATTTCGTATTGAGTGGCAGTAATAAATTTTGTCGATGACAAACGTAATGCTCAAGGTTTTTTCAAATATGAGACCCCAAATTGATTTTAGTATTAATTTTATCCAACCTTTGGAATAATAGACACAAGGGGAAACTTTTGATGATAAGTTCTTTTCCCTAGGTCAAGATTTAAACCTATGTCTGAATTGAAACTTGTTTGTACAGTGACAATATCAATTAGGCTTTCAAGAAAAATTCTTGTTTATTCGGCTCTGTTCTTCGTATTCTTATCTTGGTCAGGTATTTGGACTTTGAATCGAAATCTACCCTTCTCCACCATTTAGCTACCTTTGCTGGAGATGGGTTCGATTTCGATTCGAAGTACAAATACCTGACTTCGACAGAATTGTCTCTCTTAATACCCTTGTATAAAGAGGTGTTGTTCAGATTTGTTCCAATTCAGAGGTATACACTGTAAAAAAAAAAAAAAAAAATTAATTATAATCTGAAATTCTTCGTTAAAATATACTGTTCTCAGCCATACGGCTGACCGCAAGTTTACCCTACTTTTTTATCTTTTATGATTTGGTGACCGTAATGTCACTCCTTTACGTCAATATATCCGTTTTTAAAACGGCAAAATGTCTGGCAACATTTATGTCAAGATTTTTTGCCGTTTTTTTAATTCAAATTTTTAACAGCTTAGGATAGATTCACTTATAAAACGAGTTTCCCTTAGAGTATTTATTCCCACGGTCGAATAAATGAGAAATTGGAATCAGTTTGAGCAGCCATCTTGTGAGCATTAATTTTAGCAGTCGGTTATAACGTAAGGGGGGAGTTTGATTAAGTATCATGGCAGAATTTTAAAGAAATATTTACAGCAGAGTCAGAATAGTCTTATATCTCAAGTGGCTGCTCAATGGTAATATCTACTGTCTTGGTCTGTTTCGATTCTCGAACCCGGGTAGGCAGAACTTATCAAAGGAATTAAGGAATTTCCATTTTGATATAATTAACTAGGTTAATTATATATATGTATGTATATATATATATATATATATATATATATATATATATATATATATATATATATATATATATATACACACACATATATATATATACAGTATATATATATATATATATATATATATATATATATATATATATATATATATATATATATATATATATGTGTGTGTGTGTGTGTGTGTGTGTGTGTGTGTGTGTGTGTGTGTGTAGTTCACCGTAGGAGAGGGAGGGACACACACACACACACATACACACACACACACATCCGAATGGTACAAAATGAAGTCGAAGGATGATAATTGACGACTGTTATTATTGAACTTCACGGTTTTCACCTGGTGAATAAATTGATGATTTTCAGCGGTTTGGTTTCCATTGGTTTTTCACTTCCGTGTTTCCAATTACATGCCTTTGATTTGAAAGTAGAAGGTGGGCTACGTTTTGTTGATTTTTGGTAATTGCACACAGATGGGCCATATGAGGAAATGGCTTTTACCTGTGGTTGCTTGTACCCTTAACCTCCTTTTGGGAGCTGTTAGTATTATTACTGTAGCTAACCTACAACCCCCGTTGGAAAAACTAGATGTTAAAAGCTCAAGGGCTCCAACAGAGAAAAATAGGCAAGTGAGGAAAGGAAATAAGGATATAACCTATACTAATTTTTTTTCTCTTTTTTTGATAAGGCAGATTTGCACTCACTCGCAGGGGTGCCCTTGTAGATCGGAAAACTTTCCTATTAGCTGATTGTTTTCAAATAATTGCCAAGTAATGTGATTCGAAACCTATATACTAACTTAAATTTTTCCCTCGGATATATGTTTTGTCAATAAATAATGTTAACGAATAAAGAGATAAAGTATTGTGATGGTAAGTGTTGATTTAATAACAAGACCTGCCGAAGGCAACGACAGAAGATTGTTTTCGGATGCATGCTGCATAATTTTGCCTTTTTTCATTTATTTTAACAAAAATAATTATAAATCACACCAAGCTTAAGAAAAAGATGTTCATTATAAACATTCGTTAAAGATGAAAATCTACTTAAAACATGGAATTAATAAAACTTGCAATTGGTGAATATTGCGGGAAGGTAAAAGGAACAACTTATTGTCAAATACCAAGGCGGCGGTGTAGGGGTATCGCGGTTGTAACTCGACAGTGAAATTATGAATCTGGCTAATTGTGATTTTTATGCAATTTATGGAACATTCCGGTATCTTCAAACTGAAAATAATGCTGTTAATAGAATCTAAACCGTTAAGAAAAAAATAGAAAACCCTTTCTTTATGTACTTACATCATAGTCCTATGTTTTTTTATTGAAGGACCATAGATTTGGGTAAATAGTGAATAATTTTGAAGTGTTAGTACAGTAGTTAAGAAATTTGGGTACGTTGCTTAATTTGTGTTTCGAGTTTTGACGTCCTGCTATTAGAATTCTGCAAACAATGTATGCTCAGTCTAATGTTGTGGAAAACCTCTTACACAAAGGGTTCATTCTCGATTTAGTAATGATAATATAAATGTGGAAGCGATAGATATTTTGTTATTTTTGGAAATTGCCTCTTTGAAAGAAGATAAATATTCATAATTTCCAAAGTTTTTATTGCCATATATTGCTACCTTTGAATATGTGCATTTTGTAAATTTTCTTAAATTTTTTTTCGGATATCTCCCAATATTTCCTAGTTTTTTCTCTGCCATTTTAAAATCGTTTTCAGCATTCACTAGTCTTCTATTTAGATCTATTTATCTTTTCTTCCTTATGTTTTCGTCGGATTTTAATTTTGACATCAACTAAGAGAGAGAGAGAGAGAGAGAGAGAGGAGAGAGAGAGAGAGAGAGAGAGAGAGAGAGAGGTTTCCCATTGACATTGGCAATGGAGCAACAATGTTTTAACAAAAACTAATGAGCTACGATAAATGTTATCCTAAGCCAAAAGTCGTCAAACCTTTTCCAACAACATTTATATGAAAACCCTTTGATCCTTCCCCCAGACATCCTTTTATCACGCTGCCTGACACACCTCCATAATGATGTGAGCTGAAAAACATTTCCTATTTCCAACTTGGTTAGTTAGGAAATAGCGTCCTGCGTGTATATGAATTTCTTTTAGTCAGATTATGAAGTGAAAAGGATTCTCTGAGAATTACGATTTAGCGAAATGTTCTGCCTGTATTGATGAAAATTATAGTCATTTCCTAATGGTAGTTTTTAGGAAAGGTACAAGAAAACCAGTTCATTTTCTTTAGCCATTGTGATTGTCGATAATGGTATGGTGAAATTTTGCTCATCAATTTGTTAATCCCACTTTTGTTTCAAGTGTCATTATGCTTTTATATTTTTTTCTTACTCTTTTATCATGGGTCTAGAATGGCACAAGTGCATAAACTTTGATTAGATAGATAATAGAAATTTTATAATTTAAAATTTGAAGATCTTAGGAGTAATTAAGATTGTTTGAATCTTCGCTAAATGTTGTGTCTTTTTTCATTTTTCTTGATTTAAATTAAATTATGCAAAGATGATATAGATAGTTTGCTCAACGCATACATAATTAGATGTAATTTACATATTCAGAAGAATTCTTAACTACGAAATTAATAGAAAGTAAATGGAGTGAAGGACTATGATATTAAAAAAAAAAAATTCTATGTCAACAAGAAAACTTATTGAAATGTGAGCCAGCGGTTTCAAAGTAACTCCCGAGGGAGACCGGAAAATTACAAAATCCGAAGATGCCTTGGATGGGACAGTGACGAAAGATCGCCGAATTTCAGGCTTGAAGGAAGGTTAACGAAATCATTCAGTGTGAAGGCTGTTTTTTTTTCTCTCTCTCTTTTATTTTTTTGTATATTGTCGTTATCGCTCTTCCCCCCCCCCCCCCCACCCACTGATAACCTGTTTATGCCTGTATTTTCCTGTACCATCGTGTTTTAAGGTTTGTACCGTTCTTGATTGTAACGGGTTGTATAAATACTCAAGCTCCGTCCAAATAGAGTGAGTTGCTTTCTCTCCACTTTTCGGTTAATACGTAACTGGTGCTTCTGCACAATTCTATTCTTTTCCACCGAACGCGTGTTAGGAAATGCCCTCAAAATATTGTTTATTGTCTTTAATTTTTGATTCGGAGAGAAATGGTGGCAGATTCTAGAAGCATTAGACGAGGTACGTTGGGAACATTGTAGTTGTAGAGGAAATGTTGGTACTGTATTATCCTTTTTGATATAGCGATGGTGGTAGATAATTTTTCACATTTAATTGCGTTTTATGACTTGTATGAATATATGAAAAACACGGATAAATATGAAAAACTATTATTAAATATAACCAAGTATTGCAAACTTACCAACAGGCTGCATTTGTGGAGATGGGTGGATTTTGATTGCAAGTACAAAACCTGAATTCGACAGGAATAAGTATGGAAGGGTTGTAATCAACTATTATCTTTCTTTGTGGGCCGATGGTGAGTCACTGGACCCTCAGTTCCCTTGGTCCGAGTTCGAATCCTTGTCCGACCAGAAGCTGGTATCATAATGTTTATGCCCCTTTAAGTGTCTGATTCCGAGGCAGAGAGAATTCAATATTAAGAGGTATTTATGGCTTATATAAATATATGAGAAACACGATTACTTGTTAAGAATTATCATTAAATATAGTGCAGTATGATAACTTACTAAAAGGCTACAATGGTGGAGATGGGTTGATTTTGATTCTGTATATATATATATATATATATATATATATATATATATATATATATATATATATATATATATATATATCATCTCCTCCCATGCCTATTGACGCAAAGGGCCTCGATTAGATTTCCCCAGTTGTCTCTATCTTGAGCTTTTAAATCAATACTCCATTCATCATCTCTTACTTCACACTTCATAGTCCTTAATCATGTAGGCCTGGGTCTTCTAACTCTTCTAGTCCCCTGTGCAGCCCAGCTGAACGTTTGGTGAACTAATCTCTCTTGGGGAGAGCGAAGAGCTTGCCCAAACCATCTCCATCTACCTCTCATCATCATCTCATATACATATGGCACTTTAGTAATCTCTCTTATAGTTTAATTTTTAATCTTATCCTGCCATTTAACACCCAATATCCTTCAGAGTGCTTTGTTCTCGAATCTACGAAATCTGAACTGATATATAGTCTGATTTTTATATGTAATTTCAGGCGATTTAATTTCCAAGTTTTACTTAACCTAGTCACTGTCTGATTTGCTTTTTTTGAATCTTCACTAAACTCTAATTCTAAAGACCCTGTATTGGAGATCATAGTTCCTAGATACTTGAATGATTCTACCTCATTAATCTTTTCTACTTCCAATGATATTTCATTTTCCATTGGATATTCCGTTCTCATCATCTCTGTCTTTCTTCTATTTATCTTCAGCCCAACCTCATGTGATATTTCATGCTTTCTGGTATGCAAGCATTGCAAATCCTGTGGTGTTCTGCTAACAAAGACTGCATCATCAGCATAATCTTAAGTCTGCTAAATTCCTATCACCAATCCAGTCCAATCCTTCTCCACCATCTCTGACTGTTCTATGCATTACAAAATCCATGAGGTATATAAACAACATAGGTGACAACACATTCCCTTGGATTACTCCGCTGTTCAGTAAAAATTCATTTGATAAGACTCCATTAACAGTAACTTTGCTCTTGCTATGCTCATGAATTGACTTGATAAAATTTACACATTTAAGAGGAATTCCATAATAATGCAGGACTCTCCATAAAATTGGCCGGTGTACACTATCAAAGGCTTTTTTGTAGTCCACAAATGCCATAAAAGGAGATTTCTATATTTTACACATTGCTGTACATTTCTCAAAATGAGAATTTGGTCAGTGCAACTTCTACCTTTTCTAAATCCTGCTTGTTCATCTCTCAGCTTTTCATCAGTCTTTCTCTCCAGTCTCTTTAGAATGAGAATACTATAAATTTTCATAACATCTGACGTAAGTGTTATGCCTCTGTAATTATTGCGATCAGTCAGGTCTCTTTTTTTTTTTTTTTTTTTTTTTTTTTTTTTTTTTTTTTTTTTTTTTTTTTTTTTTTTTTTTTTGCTATTTTCACCAACACTTCTCCCATTCAAAATAATCTTGTGAGTAGTCCGGGATTCACTTCATTTTCGGCCGATATCATCTCGGCAGTTATTCCATTGTATCCCAGGGCTTTCCATCTCTAGTTTTTTTAGGATAGCTTCGACTTCAAACACTGAATTCATTCCTAGGAACATAAAGGTCTCCATCAGCTTCAGGTATATCAATCAAATTATTCCCTTTATATATATATATATATATATATATATATATATTATATATATATATATATATATATATATATATATATATATATCTTATTCATAACCTCAGTAAAGTGTTCCATCCAACGTTGTCTTTCTTCATCTTCTGTTGCTATAACAGAGACATCTCTCTTTTTGATGGGTATATGCTTCTTCGTCTTTGCCCCTGTCGAGATTTCATTTATAATTCTATGAGCAATTCTTACACCATAGCCAATTTCTGAATTCATATTTTTGGCAGCCTCATCTGCTTTACGGTCTAAATATTCTCTCCAATCCTTCCTGGCTTTTCTTTTGACCTCAATACTTATACTGGAATATGTAGCATGCTCTACTTTGTAATTTTCATTCATTCCTCGAAAAATTTCAACAATTTATTTCTGTTTTTGTCTCCTTTTTATAGTGTCCCAAGTATCATTCGATATCCATGGCTTTCTTGTAACTGCGTGTCCCAAGACTTCACTACCAACTGACTGATATATGTTCTTAATATCACACCATTCTTCATTGATTGTCTGTTCTTCATCTCTTAAAGTTTCTAAGACTGCAAATTGGTTCCTACATTCAATTGCAAATGTATCTCTGTACCCTTCTTCTAAAAGCTTAGTTGTTTCAAACCCAGGTATTCTCTCCATCTTTCTGTGGGTTGCTTTCAGTTTTCATTTGAGTGTGGCAATTCGGAGGTGGTGATCAGTACCAATATCTGCACCTCTATAGCTTCTTACATTTCTCAGAGTCGTCCTCCTCTCTCTATTAATGGCAATGTGATCTATCTGGTGTTTTTAATTGCCACATGGTGAAGTGCATGTAAACTTGTGGATGTTCGTGTGTTGAAAAAGAGTACCCCCAATGAACAGAAACTTATGAAATGTGCTCCATTTTAATTTTCAACTTCGCCAAGACCTTCGACACTCATGACATTCTCTATCCCTTGATTATTTCTTCCATCTTAAGCATTGAAGTCGCCAATCACAATTTTCATATCTCTCTCAGGGATCTCATATATTACCCTCTGCAATTCTTCATAGTATTTATGTTTTCTTTATTCAGGGGAATCATTTGTTTGGGCATAGCAAACTATAATACTCATATTGCACTGCTTTGATTTGAACTTTGCTAGTAACAATCTACTATTTCCAGCTCTCCACTCAGTTAATGCCTTTTCCTACCCCTTCTCTTCCTACTCCATCCGATCTTCCTGAGTAGATATATATATATATTGCCTTGGTCTAAAGTTTCCTTACCAATTCCCATTCAGTGTGTTTCACTTTGGGACGAGATATCCAGACGGTATTTCATAAATTCCCTCTCCTCTTGCTGTAACTTTCCAATCTGATTCGTGGTTTTAACACTCCAATTACCTGTTTTAAATTTTTCTTTAGTATTTATAAACCGGGAGATTTTTATCACCCCGCTGTTATGTGGGACTGGGGGCTATTCTGTCATCTTCTCTTTTCATGACTGACTAAATCCAAAGAGGATTCATTAGCTAGATACATCAAAGGATAGCCAGTTCTTTGTGATGCGCAGTGCCTATCTATCTAAGGCAAGTGACCCCTGCTGGTCCATACTAATTCTAGTAAGATCTACCTTCAGGCTTAAGGAGTAAAAGCCGGAGACAGTTTGTCTTTCGCCTTAACCCCAATCCATCACCCTGCTGCCAGTGACTTCATCGAGATTTAGGGGGGCATATCCTCCACACTCAAAGCTCTCATTACTCCACCAAGTTGCTCATCCGCGTATACGAGTATAACTGTTAGCAAACATGGATTGCTAAGATATACCGCCTAGCACGGCATGGTGTGTGTGTGTGTGTGTGTGTGTGTGCGCGCGCGTGCGTGCGTGCGTGCGTGCGTTTTGTAGGATGTAAATACAAAAGACCTGGCTGTGTTAAATATTTCTGAATAATGTAAAGAGTTGTGGAGTTTAGGTGATAGAAGAAACTAGTAATTAAATATATGATAAAATATTACTTAATCAACTTATAAAGACTTTTTTTCTAGAATATTAAGTTAGAAAGTAAGACAAATATCAATGCTTGATAAGAATTACAAGTTTAGAATTGAAATCTAGCTTTTGCCGCTAAAGTTATGCAAATAGTTTAAGGTTTTAAGAAATATTGTATATCATATAAGTGAAGAGGGTGTGTTCAATGATGTTTAGTGTATGTATTACATGCATACATACTTCCTGTGGTATCGTAATGGGAAGGAAATTACAGGGCGTTCACCCATATATATATATATATATGTATATATATATATATATATATATATATATATATATATATATATATATACATATATTGTGTGTGCGTGTATTCTTTAATATATTGACTTGCAAGATTCAAAAATATTTTTAATTGAATTACAGTGAAATGGAAATTTGCACTGAAAGAAGTAGGTGGGTTAAATTAGTCCGCCCTTTCTAAATAGTCATTTTTTGTCACTGGGTTAGTGTCCAAGTGGGGATAACTTTTGCTTCGTTGTCAGATGAAAACGCTGTTAAGTTTGGTACGGAGTTATTTTCCATGGATTTAGTTACCCCATGGGGTCAGATTTACTATGTAGGTTACCTGGGGGACCCTTTGTCCGAATGTTAGTTTGACTGTGTAGTCGGTTTTTCCACGGGCGGGAAATTCCATCTCGGGTCAGTTTCAGTATAAGGATAGCTTCATCACGGGGTTAGTTTAGCCACAGGTCAGATTTATCAGGGACCTGGTTTGCTGAAGAGTTTTGCCATGATCTCACTGAAGCCTTGAAGACAGTTCAGATGGAACTTTTAACCTATTTTGAAGAATCAACAAATTAGTAAATCTCTGGGTAACCTTTCAAATGACTGACATAACTTTGTGAACACTTCTGTGGATATACGTTATTTGACCCTATCTTTTTTATTGCTTTATATTATTACGCAAATAACAAGCTATTTATGGGATTAGCAATATCGTAAACTGTATACTCATAGTTATTGAATTTCCGGATATGTATTCTTGGCTCAGTCTAGTAGTACTTTTATATGTAGAAAAGGAACAGGGGTTTTTCTCATCCTTTATTATTATTTTTTTTTTTTCATCACTGCGTATAATCTTTTTCAGTGCAAATTTCGTGGCATTTAATTTTTGTCCTGAATTTCAATACCTTTGTATTATTCTAATTATGAAGGAATATTGATTAATTCTTTATAGGGTTTGAGTGTACTATATCATTA
This sequence comes from Palaemon carinicauda, assembly GCF_036898095.1. NCBI lineage: Eukaryota > Metazoa > Arthropoda > Malacostraca > Decapoda > Palaemonidae > Palaemon > Palaemon carinicauda. The sequence continues at coordinate 133,122,722 of NC_090732.1, read as the reverse complement.
TGTCTATATATAATAACCACAAGGAACGAACTATTAAACTGTTGATTTCATCTTTATTTATTTATTTATTTATTTATTTTTTTTTTTTTTTTTTTTTTTTACTGAAAACTTTGAGTATAGATTTGGGAATGAAGGGAAGTAGGTATCCCTCCACGCCAGGATTTTAATCTGGATCAGGAAATGATGCAGTTTAGACATATCTCATAAAAGTGACGTGTAGGTTTCATATAGCAGTAAATTATCTCCCTATAATAATGAACAGGGATTATGAACTAATATAGTAGTCAAAAATATTATTTATTACCGTTGAAGGAATAGATTTCTCTGACGCTATAATATTTGATGATTTCTGGTTTATTCATTATGACGCTCTTAGTAGTAATGCTCGCGAAGTAAGATGGTATGGTTCTTTTACATTTATGTAGATTTTACTTCAACGTTCATTTTCTTTTTATTCCAATATTATTTATTGCCAGAAAAGGTATGCTGTTGATTCTAACTGTCTGGCCTTCGTCATCATAAGGCTCGAAAGTACACAGTGTTGTAGAAGTCTTATTCCAGTTGTAACCAGATTGTGGAATGATTTTCTTAAGCTGGTGTTTGAATCAGTGGAACTTCAGGAATTCAAATTTCTTGCAAATGCTTTTCTGTTGAATAGGTTGACGTAAGTCTCGTTTTATAGTTTGTATTTGACTTACCATTCGTACTCATCGAGCATTTTTTAAAATAAGGGTTTTTTTCATTATTCACATTCATAATTTATTCGTTACTTCTTTTATTTCCTTCCTTCGCTGCGCTGCTTCCCCTGGAACCCTTTGGCTTTTCGCATTCTGTCATTTCTACTAGGGTTGTAGTTTGGCGAGTTATAGTGATAAAAAAAATTGCGCTTTTGATAATAAAGGTCTTTACAACGCCAGAGTACTTTCAACACAAATCAGTCCATCAAAAAGCACAAAACGCTGACCGATGAGTTATTTTCCATTAGCAATAAACTAATATTGGGCTGTCTATTTTTTTAATCGTAGACTTAACTTTTGATTAAGATCACCACGCCTCCTTTTTTTGTTTTGTTCTTGTTTATTACCATAAGCACCAATTATCCTTTGGACTTTTTTATATGGCTAACTCCCTACTTTTTAGTATCAATTCTATGAAATGTGCAATTCTTCAGGACTTAAGTAAACGGCAATGTTACATGAAACCATAGGAGGCCATTAAGTAGTTGGAGATGCCTCAAGGAAACGCTGGCTATATAAAGACGAGATGTTATTAGTTTAAGGCGATTTGTTTAGCCATTAGTAAGAGTCCAATCATTCACGACAAGAAGTATTCGATTTCAATATCTTAATGCCCTCACACATGGGTAGAGGAAGGTCAGGTATTGCAAAGAAAAAGGCCAATTAGGGAGATCGCTGAAAGGTCCACAGTCGAAGAGACTGAATATAAATTGCTACTTTAGAGGATAAATGAAGTGGATCAACCTCGGGAAGATCCCATTCATGTAGAGGTGGGTTGGATACATTGAGGAAATGGGTATTTAATCCCGTTCTCTCTCTCTCTCTCTCTCTCTCTCTCTCTCTCTCTCTCTCTCTCTCTCCTCTCTCTCTCTCTCTCTCTCTCTCTCTCTCTCTCTCTCTCTCTCTCACTCGTAAAATTAGTATTTATAAAAGTTATATTTATAACTTTTGTCTTTTCTTTGTCTGGAAGTTCTAATATCTTCATATGGCGAGGATATGAATTCATAATTGATAAGCACATTTTAATGGAGAACAAGAAAAAAAACATATCTGGAAAATAATCGGTTTTACAATTTATGGTATTTTGGATTAATCAGTGAAGTTATAATTATTATTATTATTATTATTATTATTATTATTATTATTATTATTATTATTATTATTATCAGCCAAGCTACAATGCTAGTGGGGAAAGCAAGATGCTATAAGCCCAAGGGCTCCAACAGGGAAAAATAGCCCAGTGAGGAAAAGAAATAAGGAATTAAATAAATGAGAAGAAATTAACAATAAATCATTCTACAAACAGTAACAACGTCAAAGCAGATATGTCATATATGAACTATAAAAAGACTTATGTCAGTCTGATCAACATAAAAGTATTTGCTGCAACTTTGAACTTATGAGTTGGAATAAAACTTCTAGAATACTGTGTAGTATTGAGCCTCATGATGAAGAAGGCCTGGCTATTAGAATTATGTATCTATATATGAAATAATAGTTATTACAGTATATTCCCACCGGACGAAATAAATTTATATATATATATATATATATATATATATATATATATATATATATATATATATATATATGTATGTATGTATGTATGTATATATATATATATATATATATATATATATATATATATATATATATATATATATATATATATATGTATGTATGTATATATATTATATATGTATATGTATATATATATGTGTATATATAGATATATATATATATATATATATATATATATATATATATATATATATATATATATGTTTTTAATGTATATATTTATTTTAAGATTACCCTGCCTTGCCGGCCAGACATAGACTTTACTAGAATGTTTAGCTGTAAATTTGATATGGACGAGAGTACTAGACCTCGCATAACATCGTATTCAGAGTTTAGATATGACATTATTTTTAACGTTGTTACTGATCTTAAGGTATTTTATATTCTTTATTCGTTATTTTTTTGTTTTCTAGATATTTCATATTTTGTATTCATTACTTATCTTGAGACTTGTTTATATTTTTTTGTTCATTACTTCTCATATATAGTTTATTTCCTTACTTCTTTTATTCACTAAAGTAGTTTTCCCTGTTGGAGTCCTTGGGCTTATGGCATCCTGCTTTTCCAGATAGGGTTATAGCTTAGTTTTTAATAATAATAATAATAGTAATAATGATAATAATAATGTACGATGAATGTAACTGAGTCCTTTACATAATTTTCTGGTTCTTTTTATATGTACACGTGACATAATTTAATCTTACACATACGCATATATATATATATATATATATATATATATATATATATATATATATATATATATATATATATATATATATATGTATATATATGTATATATATATATATATATATATATATATATATATATATATATATATATATATATATGGAAGGATATATACCTGTGTGTGTGGGGGGTTGGGGTTAGGAGTTGGCAGGGATTTTTATTTGTTTGACGAAGTCGTGCAAGAAACGTTCTTGCGGAAATTTCCTGAAGTGAATCCGGCCGGACTAATTTCCCTTTGATCTCAGGCATATCAAAAGGAAAAGATTTCGTGCATGAAGAATGTCCCTTTGTACTACGTTAAAGAAATTCTTTGTAAATAATGCTAACAATGGAAGATATTATGGCAATGTGTACAGTGTTCCAAAGATATGTGTGACCGCTTCCAGAGGTTATATTTTATGGGATTATAAAGTATACTGCCTACTTTCAGAGTGTTCTACCGTTGATTATAATAATGTATTTTCCAAATAATTTTCTAATTATAGCGACCATCGAAAAAGTAACAAAGACACTTACTTCTTTTGTCCCGTACTCATATTAGTAAAGTCTGGAAAAGTTTGTCACTGGACGAAATTAGTGCCAATCACTACGCCAGCTCGCTAAGCGGAAGCAAGATATTGTCTCGGTGACCGCGGTATTGTCAACCTTCAATAGTGACACGTAGATGGTGTATGCAGCACACACATTTACCACCTACCTGAAGAGAGGAGTGTGACGGGCCGAGAGAGGGTTGTGAACTCAAAGGCAGGATGCATTCAACTGAGTTGTTTATTAAGTTGTTGTTTGTAGAGATTGCCTGGCCCTTTTGGCCAGACACGGGCTTTTGTAATCTTGCAGCCCGTAGGTGTTGGATAGGATGAATTGGGATAGGTAGTTGGGTGGGGGATATTCTGCAACATTTATTTTAGGATATTGGGATAGGTTTTGGGTGGTTATGGGATATTTGAAAAGGAGTGATTGACTGTGGAATATCGTCCTATGAGCCCACTGGCTCCAGTCAGAGTTGGAGAGAAAGAGTTATAGTAGCAAGTCCCGATAAGTAGGAGAGCTCGGGAAGGAGTTGAAAATTTTTAGTCAGAGAAATTGATATAGGTGAAGTAAAAAACACTTCATAGTGGTTTAAGCTTAAGTATGAGATAGAGGGATAGTGTGAGATTTCAGCTAAGTAGGAGAAAGCTGAAAAGGAGGAGTTGTAGCAGTTTTAGTGGTAGAGATAGGGTGGAATATAAATTTTTTTTTTTTTTTAATATAAAATAATACTTTTGATACTTTTAATGGATATTTTCAAGGGGGATGAAGTTGTTGATGGCAACAGCGGGTTGCCATCTGAAGAGAGAAGAGTGTGCTGGAGGTCAAAGAGACCCCCCTGATCCCTGCCACACCCCCCGACAGGCAGCACAGGCCGCCTGTGCGACAACGGGCTTCCAGCCGAGAGGAGGGGAGATGTGCTGGAGGCCAGAAAGGACCGCCGATGATAATGGCCACGCCCCCAGACAGGCAACACAGGCCGCCTGTGCGACAACGGGCTGCCAGTCCAGAGGACAGGAGGACAAGGCCGCAGCCACCAGCAATCCCCCAGCCTCAAGCACAGAGTTGTAGAGAGGATAAGGTTTCTCTTTTAATTGCCGCTTTGATTTTGCTTTGACTTTGTTGCAAAGCTATCTCGGTGGAGGGTAACTCCGGAGAAATGCTGAGAGGGTGTTGTGATTGTCAATAATGTGTTTAACAATTTCTGTTGCTATTGCAGAAGTATTGGGATTAAGATCCTGCCGAAGTATGCTTGTTTCCTGACATTGCTGTAGATAGTGCTGTAAAGGTTCTTCTGTGTCCTGATTACAGTACTTGCATGGTCTGATTGGTCTGTGCTGTGCTGCAGGGTCTTGGCCGTTATCTAAGATGATCTGCCAGTTGCATAGATATCCCAGTCGCAGTCTGCAGATGATTACTGCGTCTTGGCGAGGTGTTTGTCTTGCAATTGGGTGTGGTAATATGTTTGTGGCTTCAATGTACCACTTTGTAGATCTTGAGCCATCAAGGAAGGCCCTTCTAACTTCACTAGTCTTTTGAATGTTGCAGTAGGTGGCCATTTTATTTTGAATGGTTTTTAATGACTGTTGCAGAGTGATGCTGATAGTTTGGCACATTAAGGCCGATTTAGCTAGGTGGTCGGCCTCATCGTTGCCAGAGATTCCTGTATGACTTGATATCCAGTTCAAGGTGACTTGCCTGCTGTTTCTTTGGTGGAGCAGGGCTAAGAAGTTAATTGCAGTGATAAGGTGCAAATTCTCTGTGGGCTCATTGTTGCTGAGGGCCATTGTGGCTCCTCTAGAATCTGTATGGATCGTTGTGTTACCGTTTTGTTGATTGGCAGAGTGTTCTAGGGCTTTTGCAATGGCCACTAGTTCAGTTTGCAATGTGGAGGCATGGTTGGAAAGTCTCCAATTTGCTTTATATCCTGATGTAGAGATAACTGCAGCCGCAGCTGCAGGGATAGCACGATCTACTGATCCATCTGTGTTGTAGTTATGAGGCGCAGGAGTGTTCCTGATTGCATCTGTTGCAGCTGCATTGAGTTGCTCTTGCGTGCAAAGAGCCTTGCTTGCTGCTGGTAGGATAGTGAAGTTGTATTTGATGGGATCACATGCCCAGGGAGCAGGAGGGATGTAGCCCTCAAACATTTGTTGTCCCTTAATTTTGTGAGCCTCGTTTTGCATCTGCATTCTTCTGAGTGTATCCAGTAGTTTCTTTGCATGGGAGCTGGGCGGATCAAGTTCTTCAGCAAGAGGTAGAGGCCTTTTTATTTTGTCATTGAGTGGGCTTTTTCTCTCTGCGATGATTGACTTGAATATGATGCTGCTATTCCTTATGTCAATTCTTGCTGACAGGGAGATTAGGTTAGTTTCTGCTCTGAGTAGGCAGAGTCTTGTCCACATTGGAGAGCCACTGATGAGTCTCATGGCATTATTTTGGACCACATCTAATGAAGCTTGTTGAGTGTCGGTCAGTGCAGTAAGTGTGGGTGCTGCATAATCAATGTGGGATCGAATTGCTTGTAGGTAAAACAGCCTTAGGAGGTTATTGGATACTCCTTGTCTGAGGGAAGTCATTCGTTTCATGGCTGATAGACGGATTTTTGTCTTCTCTCTGAGGTAGGTTACTTCATTAGCTGCTGACAGGGCTTTGTTAATGATTACCCCGAGGTACATGAATTGACTTACCCATTCGATGTCCTCACCTCTCAGTGTGAAATTTTGGGGGTTTTGCGAGCGTTTTATAGCCATTGCTTTGGTTTTGTTAGTATTGATCTTCAGACCAAGATCATTGCATTTGGCTTGGATCATGTCAAGAGCTTTTTGAGTGATATTTCTGGCATGAGCTTTGTTTGGGCATACTATGCATATGTCATCTGCATATATGAATATCTCCTCTCCTTTTGGGAGTTTTAGAGTGGCTATGTTCTCCATTAGTAGATTGAACAGGTAGGGGCTGAGTATGCCTCCTTGTGGTGTTCCGTTTTCTAGTGGGATGAACTCAGTGGTTTTTCCTTGGAAAGTGACTCTGGCCTCTCGATTTTGTGTATAGTTTCGAGTCCAGGCCAGTAGGTGTCCTTTCACTCTTTTTTCAACAAGTGTAAAGAGTATAGCTGGTGAGCTGGCTAGCTCAAAGGCTTTCTCGAGATCAAGGAAAATGACAAAAGCTTTTTTGTCGTTGATTGTTGAGAGGACATCAGTGATGCATTCTTGAGTGCCTATGCCATTTCTGTAGGCATATAGGCGATGATGTAGTTGGCCTATTTTCCACTGCAGTCTGTTCAGTACCATTCTCTCAGCTACTTTCTCTATGCAGCTTATCAAAGCTAAAGGTCTGTAGGTATTAAGCTCCTTAGGTTTTGGAATAAGTTTAGTGTCCTGCTGGTTCCATGTGGTTGGACGTAGTCTTTCCGTATGTGTCCTATTTATTAGATGCAGGTAGACTAATTTGGCATGGTTTCCCATGCCCATGTTCCTCAACATGCTATATGTGATAAGATCGGCTCCAGGGGCAGTGTCTTTCCTGCCTTTTGATAGGGCCGTATTTAGTTCTTCCATGGTATAGGGGTGATCAGTGTCATCTACCATGTTGCAGGCGGCTTCTATGATGTTGTTCCTGATTGGGAGCAGAGTTCTCTGCCTGTTGATGGTTGGCAGAGGTAGATTGATGCTTTTTGCTCTGTCCGCAAAGTTGTTGGCAATCCTCTTGGCTTCAGCTAATGGGTCTGGGTGTGTGACTCTGGGAGTATTATATTTCCCAGAGACTTGGTTAAACCAGGTCCATATTTTGGCTAGGGATGTGCTGAAGTTGACCTCGTTGCACCATGAGTACCATTTGTCTAGTTTTACTTCCAGTGATACTTGTACAGAATGCTTGATGATTTCTACAAGTAGATTGTGTAGTTCATCTGTTCTGTGTCTCCTGAGAAGGTTCCTGGTCCTGTTTATTCTAGCATTCATTTCCTTGATGCGGCTGTTGTAGTACCAGGTATCGGCATGTTTCTTCTCAGAGTACTTTTTTTGTGGCATGGATACACTGGCTGCTACCTCTAGTTGTTTGCTGAAGTCGGTAGATAGGGTGGAGATATCATTATGCGGGTGTTTGATATATTCCAAGGCCCACTCTGTCATGGCTGTTTTGAATTTTTCCCAGTCAGCAAACTCCGGGTTCCACCTTTTTGGGGGTGGAGGAGGAGGTGGGTATTTCTGCAATTCGAGTGTTACTTCTATGGCAAAGTGATCGCTGGTTAATACAGGATGTAGTTGCCATTTTGCTCCTCTTTGTATGGCACTGGATAAGTAGGTAAGATCTAGACGACCTCCTTTTAAATGGGTGGCTTCTGTAACATTGTTGAGCAGTGCTACATCAGGATATTCTTTCAGTAGGGCATTCAAGTGTCTGCCAGTTTGATTTGTTTCGGATATAGAGTTCAGGAACTGATGATGAGCATTAAAGTCGCCTGCAATAATTGAGTCTTCGATGTATTTTGCTGGGGATTTATATATGTTGTGGACTGTTAGCATTGTGGTTAAGAGAGATATCTGGATACTTAGCGTCTCAGCCTCGGTCCCACAGTCAATGCTTGGTAGTAGTTTGGAGGGGATACTGCTTTTAATGAGGGTAGTCAGTCCTGATGTCGTTGGTGATTGATACGTTGTGTATACTTTGTATCCTGAGAACGAGAATGGTGTGTTCTCATTAAGCAGAGTTTCTTGCAGTATGATTATGTCAGGGTTTTGCACTGAAGTTTGTGATTGAAGAAATGCAAACTTGTTTCGAAGTCCACAGCTATTCCATTGGAGCACTTTTACCTGCGTATTGTGATTGTTGCAAGTGGTTGTATGAGGTCCATTTGCATTGGGAACTATGAAGGGAAATGAGCTTCTAGTTCCTGGGCGGCGTTGTCAAACACGAAGTCATCCAATGACTCCTGTGAGAATTTGATTTTGCGGGATCGCAAGAAGTTTCGGAGGATGTTGCTGATGGCTGCCAGCAGAGCACCCATGGGACATGCAGAGATGTCGAACTCACTGATGTCTCTGTTGAAAGGTTGTTTGGAGGGGCATGAGGCGCTAGATTTACTTGTGGAGGTGGAAGGTAGGTTAGGAAATTCTTTTAGGGAGTGGGAAATGTTAGGTGTGTGAGTGGTAGGTACAGAGGAGGATGGGTTGGGTGAGGGTAGGAGAATTGGTTGGAGAGGTAAGTTTTAGAGGTGAGGGAGTACGGGGAGTATGGGTTGGGGATCTTTTTTCTTTGGAAGGAGGTTTAGGTGGTCGTTGAGGTTTAGGAGCTGGAGGGGGAGTTGGTGGAGAGGAAGGTTCAGGAATGGAATGTCTGGAAGGGTTAGGATTTTGTTGGGAGGAAGGTGTAGGGTTTTGTGTAGTTGGATGTGGCTGCGTTCGACGCTGCTGACGTGGATGGAGGTTGTAGTGGCGGTCAGCTCCTTGGCGGTCTGCTATTCTCTGAAGTCTGTAATTCTATGGGGGCATCTATCATGCCAAGCATGATGGGATCCTCCACAGTTAGGGCAACGGGCGATGGTTTTATGCCCGGCTTTGTGCCTGGCAATACAGTAGGCGGTGGGGTGTTGTCTGCTGCTGCAGACCCCGCAGATCTCCGGACCTGTGCAGCGGGATTTATGGTGTCCAAACTTTTGACACCGGAAGCATCTGAGTGGTTCTTTGATGTACTCTTCGGTGTAGAAGGTGCCCCAAAGGCCGAGGGATAGGTGAGGAGGGCGAGCTCCCTTGTGGACTGCCTCCAGTTTATGGGATCTGCCTCCGGCCTTTCCCTCACATCTCTTGACAGTGATGATAGAAGGATGTTGGAGCACTGGTTCAAGTGGAAGGTCGAGGTCGTAGACAACAATGATGATGGTAGGTCTATCGCTGATGTCTAGTTTAAGGACATTTTCCTGTTGCTCTAGGTAGGTCTTGGTCTGCTCATCTTTTGCTGTGATGACCAGTTGTCCCCTGCGATTGGGCCGTATGGTCATATTAAGTCAAGGATTGCTGGCTTCCATGGCAACTATGGCAGCATAGGATGTTATGCTGGGTCCTGGAGTAAGCCTGAACTTGGAGTCTCCAGTTGCTGCTGTTTGTGTAGGTGGGTCTTGAGAGGGGATGCTCTCAGTCTCAGCTACTTCTTGGGTTGCTGGTAGGTGGTCCGGGGTGTGCACAGGGTGGTCCCTTGAAGTTCCAGGGACTGGTTCCATTGTAGGTGGTTGAGGGCGCTTAGAATGGCTCCTCAAAGTCAGGCATCTGGGTTTTTTAATCCTTCCCTTCTCCACTCTAGTTCGAGGGGAGGAGGTGGGGATGGGGGACGAACCCCTGTCTGCCATTGCAGACCGCGATGGTGGTCTTCAGCTGTCGAACGATGTGTACTGCAGGTGTCGTCAAATGATGAATTAAAACAAAACTTAAATCAAGACTAAGTAAAGTCTTGAAAAATCGCGAACACTGAAATAACTCTACGGGGACCGCAGTGAAAATTTCAGTTACTCGGTGGTTAAAGTCGATCTTTTCACTAGCTTGTTAGTGAAGATGTTGTTTATTAAGGAACACTCTCCTTTATATACAAAACCTCAAGGCAACAGGACATAACATGTTCGAGAGACAGACAATGTTACAGAGCAAAACCGGAGACATGATCATTCAGGTTCTTTTTAGTGCGAGGGAAGAGCGCAGATACAAGCATAATATATACAAAATAATTATGTACAATTGTGTGACACACGGTTGGTACATGAGCAATGAGATCGTTCAATTGTGAGCGAAGCGAGCCACGGCGGAGCCAAGAATACATGAAGGGCGTGAAATAAACTTATCTGGCATGTGATAAGTAATGCACTGTAATTGTTCAGTGGGTACTTTCTACTTGGTACGGGTAGAAGAGACTCTCTAGCTATGGTAAGCTGTTCCTCTAGGAGATGGACACTCCAAAATCAAACCATTGTTCTCTAGTCTGGGTAATGACTTATCCTCTTTACCATGGTCTTCCACTGTATTGGGTTAGATTTTTTTTTGCTTGAGGGTACACTCAGGCACGCTATCTTTTTCCTTATTTCCTTTTCTCACAGAGCTATTTTCCCCGTTGGAGCCCTTGGTCTTATAACATCTGTTTTTCCAACAAGGGTTTCAGCTTAGCAAATAATAATGATAATTTATATATATGTATATGTATATATATATATATATATATATATATATATATATATATATATATATATATATATATATATATATGTATATATATGAATTTTTATATGTATAAATACACACAGACATAGTATATATGACCCGTCAATAAGAACGACAAAATATTTAGATATGCATAGACACACACACACAGATTCAACCCTTCGCACCCTCCCTCTTCTCCTTACTACAATACCGCTGTTGGGGTTTTCGTGTCAGGGTATGACTTCTCCTCTCGCCTCCACCCAAGGGACGTAAGAGACCAAGTAGTAATACATCTGGCACCGCCAGTCACTGTGACCAGAATATACATATATATGTATATATATATATATATATATATATATATATATATATATATATATATATATAATATAATTTGTATATATAATATATACTTATATATGTATATGGGATGAAGTGTGTAAGGAGTATGGCTGGTGTATCTTGAGTAGATAGGGTTAGGAACGAAGTTGTGAGGAGAGAACGGGTTAGCAGCTAGAGTGGATATGAATATGTTGAGGTGGTTTGGCCATGTTGAGAGAATGAAAAATGGCTGTTTGCTAAAGAAGGTGATGAATGCAAGAGTTGATGGAGGAAGTACAAGGGAAGGGCCAAGGTTTGGGTGGATGGATGGAGTGAAGGAAGCTCTGGGTGATAGGAGGATAGATGTGAGAGAGGCAAGAGAGCATGCTAGAAATAGAAATGAATGGCGAGCGATTGTGTTGCAGTTCCGGTAGGCCCTGCTGCTTCCTCCGGTGCCTTGGTTGACCGCGGAGGTAGCAGCAGTAGGGGATTTAGCGTTATGAAGCTTCATCTGTGGTGGATAACTGGGGAGGGTGGGCTGTGGCACCCTAGCAGTACCAGTCGAACTCGGTTGAGTCCCTTGTCAGGCTGGGAGGAACGTAGAGAGGAGAGGTCCCCTTTTTTGTTTCATTTGTTTGATGTCGGCTACCCCCCAAAATTGGGGGAAATGCCTTGGTATATGTATGTATGTATGTATGTATAGATATACATACATACAGGCGTTGAAGATAATAGTTCATGGAGACAATGTATATGAATGATAATAAGTTTAAGAATAACTGTAACTTCTCTTGAAAGATTCTCTCAAGAGATTTATTGGTTCAGTGAATGTGTAAGGAAAGAATGAATTAGGTGCCATATAAATTTTCTGTGATAAATTGGGTATTCTCTATATATATATACTTGTTATTATTTTCCTAATGGTAGTGAAATAAGGAAGGGAGAAGGGATTGGAGAAATGGAGTGATTGGTAGGGAATTTGGTATCTTGACCCCATAGTAGGGGGATTTTGGGGAAATATAGGGATGATGGGGAAGATCATATCTACATATGTCACCAATTGCCTCAAGATGGTTAACAACACATTTCTTAATTCATTCGTATGTATACTGATACTCTCTGATAGTAATAATGATAGTAATGCTGATAATAATAAAAGGTTTTACGGCTTCTTGTCGGCAAGCAAATGCTATTACTATAATGACTGGCTAGCTGTAACAGAATTATCTTGTTGGTCTCCTTATTTATCCTCTCTTAATTTACTCTTCATAATATCCCCACTATGAAGACTTCTCCAGACGGTCTTAAGGCTGTATTTTATTTTCTGTATATTCCAAAGTTTTGTTACCCGCTTGCTTTATTTAGATCCGGCATTTCATTGGTCTTTATTATTATTCTTAGATTTTCAACAGTCTTTGTTATTATACAATGTACAAGTGCATAGACAACAAGAAAAAGATAACCACAAAAAATGAATGAATGAATGAAGAGTATTTTAAGATTTTAAGTAACGCGTGATCTTTTTATACTTTAATTAATATCAAAATATGAGCGACATAAAGAATAAAGCACACACACACACACACACACACACATATATATATATATATATATATATATATATATATATATATATATGTGTGTGTGTGTGTGTGTATGTATATAAATATATATATATATATATATATATATATATATATATATATATATATATATATATTATATATATATATTTATACCTATATATATATATATATATATATATATATATATATATATATATATATATACATTCACATTGATTGTGGTCTGGAAGTTCGTATGATTGGCCTTGATTTTATAGCTGCCTTTGACCATATCAATCATGAAACCATTATTTTCAAACTGAAACAGTTGAGAGTATGTGGGTCTTTTCTTAGCATCATTATTGAATTTTTAGGTAATAGATTGCAAAGAGTAGTTGTTGATGGGCACTATAATTACTATAGTAATGTGATATCTAGTGTTCCTCAGGGTAGTGTTCTTGGCATGATATGTGGTTTAACCTACATAATAAGCTCGTTGCATATGCAGATGATGCTACTCACTTTGCTTCAATTCAATTCCCTGGATGTAGATCTGGGGTGGCTTAAACCCGAAGCATGAAGTTTAACCCTAAGGAAACTTAAAGTATGATTATATATGAGGACAGTGACTCATAAATATCCATATCTCTGCATTTATAATGTTTGTTTGATTGTATATAACTTTAAATTTGAGGTATGATTTGATGTTTCTTCTTCAGTTACACAAAAAATTGACTTGTTCAGAAAATCTTTAAAGATTTTTAGTGATCAATCTATTCTGAAGAAGTGTTTTAATTCTTTCTACTACCTTATTTCGAGTATTGTTCTTCTTCTCTGGCTTTCAGCTGCTGATTAGTCCTGTAATGCTCTGCAATAAAGCGGAGGAAATCTCTTTTTCTTGCATTGCCTGCCATATACGTATTCATATTTTCCATCATTTTATCTTAAGATATCATCTTATTTCTTCCTTAATGATTGCATACGTATTAATTTATTTTTATATTTATTTTTCATAGAGCGAATAGAGAGAAGTCGTTCCGGGGACCTCTATTCGTTAGTGATCTTGTAAGCCAGCTATAAAACATTTGCCTTCCACTTTTCTAAACTTCACCGTTTAATACAGTCAGCAAAATTTCCGTCGCAAATTAATGGAGCCCCGTTGTTTATCTCATACCTACAGTATTTTTTCTCATTCTTATCTCCACCTTCTCTTCCACCACAAATGTGTGAATCGTTGGCCGTCAGCATTAACTCCATCTTATAATCCATCTTTATCTGCAGTGAACCAGGAGTCTTGCAGTAAACGTGTTTCCTCGTGAGCCGTTTTCTTTTACCATTCCATATTTCATTCATAGCATGTCTTGCCTTTCTTATTTTCTAATATGCAGACCGATCTTCCACGACTTCCTCTCTTTCCTTCTTGGAAAATAAATTCACGAACTTGGAATTATTTAAAAAAGAAATGAAGAAGTGATATAATTTGCTCTAAATGAAGGGAAACAGAAGTGATATAATTTGCTCTAAATGAAGGGAAACAGATGTCCAATTTTTGCATTCACTGAGTGGATTGAAGACAATACTCGTCGCATGTTACAAACTTGAAGAATTAAATGTGTGACGACGGTGATAGTAAAAAGGAGTTATTCACTTGAAATTCTTCGTAAGACAAAGTGAATTACTCGTGCCGCACTTCGTAAAGCAAAATCGGTGGAATTTCTATACCATATTTTCGCACAGCAAAAGGCGTTAAATATGTATTTTGCTCTCGTTAGACACTGCATCTCGAATACGTATTTTAAACTTAATAAGCGAAAAATTTGATAAATACATCAGTTATACTCATAATGTTTGTTTTAAAAATAATACTCGTGATTATCTTCATGTTTCACATTAACTACATATTCTTGTAGAGATGCTAAATGATGTGCTGTCCCGTACTCAGACTAAGCTGGCCGAATTCTGTGTATCCATATAGGGGCCAGCGGTGAGAGTC
>NC_090732.1:133073062-133103062 GCF_036898095.1 Palaemon carinicauda | reverse complement strand
TCTCTCTCTCTCTCTCTCACCTTTTAATCTTTAATTGTATCCTCTATATTTTAATTTTTGGATGTTTTTATTTTTGAAATATGGAACTTTCATTATTTCTCTTTTATACATGTTTATAGACCAGTAACTCTCCTACACACACACACACACACACACACACAGGCATACTGTATTTAAGAATGAATACTTATTTAGATTTTAGACCTTTAAGGGAGTAAAACTTTCCGGTATTTTCATTAATTCCTCCCATCTTCTGAGATCTGTTGAGGGATCTTATTTTTTTTTTTTTCATCCTTTTACTTAGTAGTGAAGGAAGTCCTCTCAGTATCTTGACTATTCCAGAGAAATTGAATAGAAGGGGAGGGAGGTAGGTGAGCTACCTCTTCCCAACACTCGTTTGGAGTTTTTCATCCATAGTAAGATGTTTGGATGATTATAGATGAGTTTTATATGACCTTATTCATTTTTATCAACTCTTCATTTCGTCATCTCGAGAAGGATGCAATCTCTAACAATTGTTGTTACCCTGGAAATGACTATTATTTTCTTAAATTTGGATTTCATTATTTTTTTCTTCAAGATTGGGGGAATATATTTCTTGTTCATTTTGTTGAAAAATTAACCCCTATTTGATAGAGTATCAGCACTATTCATCAAATTGAATTTTATGAATGCCTTACAGAAGAATAGCTGTCTTAAATCAGCGCAGTTTTAATGCCTCAAGACAGTATTTCTTCTTATAAAAATTAATTGATTTCTCTCCTTTTGGTATTTAATGTATTTTCAACTGACACCCGTCTGTCAATATTTATGTCTAAAACAGACATTTTCCTGCCAGTCTTTGGTCAGTCTATTTTATCCATCATAATTAGACGAGAGCTCTTGAGATTGATTTAGCAAACTTTCCGAATCATATGTGATTCGTTCTGTAATGGGCAACATGCAACCGAGTTCTCCTCAGTTGTAATCTCGGGTATGGAAACTTCTCTCTCGTCGAATTGTGTTACTCAGTGTTAAGCATCTCGTTCGTTCGTTCGCTCATCGAGACATTAAAAGGCATCTGGAGTCGACTATTCGTTCGAGAAAATCTTTGGGAAAGCAAGCAACGATTTTCGTGTTTGCTGGAAATAGACCTGCTTCTTGGGTTAATCACTTCTGGATTCTTTAGATTGTGATATCAAGGATTTATTATGGATTGCTTGAAGTAGCTGCTTTTATAATAGATACCATTTTCTTTATTGATTGTAAAGACTTTTTTTTTCTCCTAATATTCATTAGATCTTAGCCTTTTTTAGGCATTCTTGTTTGCAAAGGTAAATTTTCCATTAAGGTTTTTTTTTTTTTTTCCCACAGAGAAGAAATTAGAAATTCATTGATCTTTAAATTGAGAAAATTTGATAATGGTAATAAAATAGAAACTATTCTTAGAAACGTGAACAGGAAAATGCCGAACAGGGAGAACGGAAGGAAAGAGGGTAAAAGAATCTTCGGCATTAAAGCCACAAAAGCCTATTCGAAGGAAAGAGGTTGGAAATCAGCTTTCATGGTTTGTGAAGATTTGAAAGAGGTTTCGAAATGGATCCTCGTACTGAGAGTAAGAATTTTCTCTTTGTTTCTTGCAAAAAAAAAAAAAAAAAAAAAAAAAAAAAAAAAAAAAAAAAAAAAAAAAAAAAAAAAAACTTTTTTTAGGTTTGATTCCTTTAGATCTGTTTGGAAATAGATGAGTCAGAAAACCAATTACATGTTATGATAAAATTTGGAAAACGTAATAGTATTCCGAAAGAAAACCTTTTAATGTTTCGTATATGCATTAAGATGTTTGAAAGATCTTATGTAGGTATGAATTAGGTTCATAAGAAATGTTAATTCAACCGTAATATCTACACAGGTTCACGGGTTGCCTAAGAGAGAGAGAGAGAGAGAGAGAGAGAGAGAGAGAGAGAGAGAGAGAGAGAGAGAGACACGCTTGTCATGTTAATGAATTATTACTGAAAAGGTTCTTAGGTATGTTACAGCGTTCCCCTTGAAATGGCGTTGGGGTGTGATACTTAGTTCAGATGAAAATGAATTACAATCTATGCTAGGAAACATTTGGTTTTCTGCGTAGTTGGGTAATATATTTTTTTTTCTGTTGCTTTCAGCTTTCTATTCTATATATTTTGTTGCAAACATTAATCAAGAGATTATGAAGTATATTGTCGTAAAGGATTTGGTTTCATTTAGTTAAGGAAGAATGGTTTCCTAATCAAATGTTTTGCATGATAATAAGGAAGATAATCTTATCGTGGCTTTCATTTCTAATTGCTCAGAATAACATTCTGGATAACGTATAGCATTATAATTTTATAGCATAGTATAGCATTAATTTTATCACAATTCCTATTCAGTTCATAACATTATTTCCGCATTTCTCTGTATTAAGCCAAGTATAGCAAGATAAGTTTAATGTTTTTGAGGATTTAATTTAGGACTGATTGAGCAATTGAACGTGAATTTGTTCGACATTTTATCTTCATTACTAAACGTAATCGACATTCTTATCTGGAATGTTGTTCTCGATGAATTTCCAAATCGAAAACATGTATGAAAATTGTTCGCTTTGTCGAAATTTCCTATTCAATGAGGGTTATTGAACGAAAACAAGTGTGGGGAAATGGAACCACATTTTGATTATTTTTCCATTTATTGAGAAGAATTTTCCTTTCCTGTAATTTTAAGATTGCATCAGATTAGTATGAAATGATACGCGTAGTTATATTTGGTCTGAAAGGGATCGTCAGTTTTTGCAATTTATATTTTGAAAAATGTTTGATCCATTTAAACGAGAACATTTAGTTTTTTGCCATTGCTTTTGACACTAATCATAGCTTCTGTTGCAGAAATTATTTCCTGATGGTTTCATTTGTGACTCTACAGTTTAAGTGTCAGTGTTAGAGACATGATTGTTTCTTCTTTTCTTTTGAGCCATTCCCTGCTATAGGAAAATGGTTTATGTATATATTATATATATATATATATATATATATATGCACATATATATATTTACACATACATATATTTACACATATACATATATATACATATATATATATATATATATATACACATATATACACATATACATATATATACACATACATATATATATATACATACATATATATACACATATATATGCACATATATATATATATATATATATACATATATATATATATATATATATAGAGAGAGAGAGAGAGAGAGAGAGAGAGAGAGAGAGAGAGAGAGAGAGAGAGAGAGAGAGAGAGAGAGAGATGTAGGACTAAAGTGAATATTAGTAAAACTAAGATAATGTTTAATGAAAATGCAGATAGATAACAAATAAACTTTCATGGACGAACCTATAAAGATTGTTAATAAATATACTAAAGACAGATAGTAAGAGCTTACCCAGGACACAAGACCGAAATGAAAAGTAGGGTAAGCATGAGGTGGAGAGTATTTGTTTAACAAAATGAGATTATGAAAAGTAAAATGTCACTTTCTCTAAAAACAAAAGTATTCAATCACATGATCCTACCAGTATTAACTTGTGCATCAGAAACTTAAAATAACTCATGTTTGTTAACCCTTACCCAGACATAGCTCATGTTTATTAACCTTACCCAGAAATAGCTCATGTTCGTTGACCCATACCCAGAAATAGGTCATATTTGTTAATCATTACCCATAAATAACTAATGTTTGCCAATCATTACCCAGAAATAGCTCGTATTTGTTAATCATTACCCAGAAATAGCTCATGTTTGCTAATCCTTGTCCAGAAATAGGTCATATTTGTTAATCGTTACTCAAAAATAACTCATGTTTATTAATTGTTACCCAGAAATAGCTCATATATGTTGATCCTTACCTAAAAAAAACTCATGTTTGTTATTTGTTACCCAGAAGTAGCTCATATTTATTAATCCTTACCTAAAAGTAACTCATGTTTGTTAATTGTTACCCAGAAATAGCTCATATTTGTTAATCATTGCCCAGAAATAACTCATATTTGTTAATCGTTACCCAGAAATAGCTAATGTTTGTTAATCCTTGCCCAGAAATAGCATATGCTTGTTAATCCTTACCCAGAAAGAACTCAGGTGTTAATTTTTACCCAGAAAGGCTTACGTTTCTTAATCGTTAACCCAGAAATGGCTCATATTTGTTAATCGTTACTCAGAAATAGCTCATGTTAGTTAATTGCTACCACTAATAGCTCCTTACCCAGAAATAACTCATGTTTGTTAACCCTTGTCCAGACATAGCTCATTTTTTTTATTCATTACTCAGAAATAATGCCTATTTGTTAACCCTTACCCAGAAATAACTCATGTTTGTTATTCGTTACCCAGACATAGTTCATGCTTATTAACCGTCACCCAGAAATAGCTCATATTTATTAATTATTACCAAGAAATAGCTCATGTATGTTAATCGTTGCCCATAAATAGCTCATGTTTGTTATTCGTTACCCAGAAACAGCTCATATTTGTTAATCCTTACCCAGAAATAGTTCATGCTTTTTAATCCTTACCAAGAAATAGCTCATATTTGTTAATCGTTACCCAGAAATAGCTCGTTTGTTAATCGTTACCCACCAATAGCTCCTTACCCAGAAATAGCTCATGTTTGTTAATAATTGCCTAGAAATAGCACAGTCTTGTTAATCCTTACCCAGAAAAGGCTCATGTTTGTTAACCCTTACCTAAACATAGCTCAAGTTTGTTAACCCTTACCCAGAAATAGGTTATGTTTGTTAATTCTAACCAAGAAATAGCTGATGTTTCCTAATTCTTAATCAGATATAACTCATGTTTGTTAATCCTTATCCGGAAGCAGCTCATATTTCTTAACCCTTACCCAGAGATAGCTGATGTTTCTTATTCCTTACTCAGATATAGCTCATGTTTGTTAACCCTTACCTAGAATAGCTCATGTTTGTTAATCCTTACCCAAAAATACCTGATGTTTGTTAAGTCTTACCCAGAAATAGCTGATATTTGTTCATACTTACCCAGATGTAGATCATGTTTGTTAATCCTTATCTGGAAAAAGGTAATTTTTGTTAATCCTTACCCCGAAATAGCTGATGTTTTTTTAATCCCAACTCAGATATAACTCTTTTTTGTTAATCCTTACACAAAAATTCCTGATGTTTGTTAAATCTTACCCAGAAATAGCTGATGTTTCTTAATTCTTACCCATGTATAGCTGATGTTTGTTAATACTTACCCTGGAATAGCACATGTTTGTTAAACCTTTCCCAGAAATTGCTGATGTTTCTTAATCCTTACTCAGATATAGCTCATGTTGGTAATCTTTTTCCAGAAAATTGTTAATCCTTACCCAGAAAAAGCTTGCTTTTTTTACCCCATATCCAGAAATAGCTGATGTTTCTTCTTACCCCTATATAGCTGATGTTTGTTAATCCTTACCCTTGAATAGCTCATGTTTGTTAAACCTTTCCCAGAAATTGCTGATGTTTTTTAATCCTTACTCAGATATAGCTCATGTTGGTAATCCTTTTCCAGAAACTTTTTAATCCTTACCCTGAAAAAGCTCATGTTTTTTACCCCTTATCCAGAAATAGTTGATGGTTCTGAATTCTTACTCTGATATAGCACTTACTCAGATATAGCTCATGTTTGTTAACCCTTACCTAGAAATAGCTCATGTTTGTCAATCCTTACCCAAAAATACCTGATGTTTGGTAAATCTTACCAGAAATAGCTGATGTCTTTTTAATCCCAACTCAGATATAACTCTTGTTTGTTAATCCTTACCCAAAAATTCCTGATGTTTGTTAAATCTTACCCAGAAATAGCTGATGTTTGTTCATACTTACCCAGATGTAGATCATGTTTGTTAATCCTTATCTGGAAAAGGGTAATTTTTGTTAACCCTTACCCCGAAATAGCTGATGATTTTTTAATCCCAACTCAGATATAACTCTTTTTTTTTTTTTTTTTTTTTTTTTTTTGTTAATCCTTACCCAAAAATTCCTGATGTTTGTTAAATCTTACCCAGAAATAGCTGATGTTTCTTAATCCTTACTTAGACATAACTCATTTTGGTTAAAATTTACGCAGAAATACCTGATGTTTCTAAATACTTACCCAGATATAGTTCATGTTTCATAGAATATACTCTGTAATAACTAATGTTTCTTAATACTTACCCAGAAAAAGCACATGTTTGTTAACTCTTACCCAGAAATAGCTGATGTTTTTTAATAAGTACTCAGATATAGCTCATGTTTCTCAATCCTTACCTAGATATAGCTCGTTTGTTAATCCTTCCCCAGAAATTCCTCATCTTTGTTAACCCTCATCACAAATAGGTGATGTTTCAGTTATTATAGCACATGTTTGTTAGTCTTTACCCAGATATAGCTCATGTTTGTTAACCCTTACCCAGAACTAGTAGCTGATGGTTCTTAATCCTTACTTATATATAGCCGAGATATAGCTGATATTTCTTATTCTATACCCAAATATAGCTCATGTTTGATGACCCTTACCCAGAAGTAGCTGATGTTTCTAAATTGTTACCCAGATATAGCTCCTGTCTGTTAATCCTCGTCCAGAAATAGCTCACATTGGCTAATCTTTTCTCAGAAATAGCTCATGTTTCTTAATCTTTACCCAGATATAGCTCATGTTCGTTAACCCTTACCCAGAAATAACTGATGTTTATTATTCTTTACCTATATCTAGTTCATGTTTGTTGATCCCTACCCAGAAATAGTTGATGTTTCTTTTTCCTTTCCCAGATATAGCTCATGTTTGTTAACCCCTACTCAGAAATAGGTGATGTTTCTGAATCCTTTCTCAGATATAGCTCATGTTTGTCAATTCTTACTCAAAAGTAGCTCATGCTTGTCAACCCTTACCCATAAATAGCTTATATTTTTATATCTTACCCAGAAATAGCTCATATTTCATACTTGTTACCAGAAATAGCACATTTTTGTAAACCCTTACCCAGCAATAACTCATGATTGTTAACCCTTACCCAGCAATAGCTCATGTTTGTTTACCCTTACTCAGAAATAGCTGATGTCTCTTATTCCTTATCCAGATATAGCTCATGTTTGATAACCCTTACCCAGAAATAGCTGATGTTTTTTAATCCTTACCTAGGAATAGGTCATGTTTGTTAATCCTTACCCAGAAAAAGCTCATGATTGTTAACCCTTAGCTAGAAATAGCTAATGTTTCTTAATTTTTACCCAGATATAGCTGATATTTGTTAATCCTTTCCCAGAAAAAGCTCATCATTGTTTATCCTTTCCCTGAAAAGCTCATGTTTGTTAACCATTGCCCAGAAATAGCTGATGTTTCTTAATCCTTACTCACATAGGCTATAGAGCATGTTAGTTAATTCTTACTCAAAAATAGCTAATGCTTGTTAACTCTTACTCATAAATAGCTCATGTTTTTTATCCTTACCCAGAAATAGTTCGTGTTGGTTAACCCTTATCCAGCAATAGCTCATGTTTGTTAACCCTTATCCAGAAATAGCTGTTGTTTCTAAATCTCTGGCCAGATATAGCTCATCTTTGTTAACCCTAACCCAGGAATAACTGATATTTATGAATCCATACCCAGATATAACACATGTTTGTTAATCCGTAGCCAGAAATAGCTCATGTTTCTTAATCCTTACACCTGTACAACTCATGTTTGGTAACCCTTACCCAGAAATATCAGTTTCTTAATGCTTACCCAGATATAACACATGTTTGTTAATCCGTAGCCAGAAATAGCTCATGCTTGTTAACCCTTACCCAGAAATAGCCGATGTTTCTTATTCCTTACCCATGTATAGCTCATATTTGGTACCCCTTACCCAGAAATATCTGTTTCTTAATGCTTACCCAGGTATAACTCATGTTTTTAATCATTACCCAGATATACCTCATGTTTGTTAATCATTATCCTGAAAAAAACCGATGTTTCTTCATCTTCGCCCAGATATAGCTCGTGTTTGTTAATCCTTACCTAGCAATAGCTCATGTTTATTAACCCTTACCCAGAAATAGCTGATGTTTCTCAGTCCTTACCTAGATATAGCTCATGTTTGTTAATCATTACCAAGAAATAGCCTATGTTTTTAACCCTTAACCAGAAGTAGCTGACGTTTCTTGATCATTACCCCGAGATAGCTTGTGTTTTTTAATCCTTACTCAGAAATAACTGATGTCTCTTAATCCTTACCCGGATATAGCTCAAGTCTGTTAACCTTTGCCCAGAAATAGCAGTTGTTTCCTAATCTTTGCTTACATATAGCTCATGTTTGTTAATTCTTACCCATAAATAGCTTATGTTTGTTAACCCTTACACAGATTAGCTCATGTTTAGTATTAACAAACAACAACGAAATAAACGATTGTTTACCAACGCAAAACAATGCTGAAATATTTCCATGATTCTGCTTAAACAGGAAAGAATGTTCAGAGCACTCATAAGTACAATCTGTAAGCCATATACTGCAATTCTCGTCGTTCAATGAATAAACACATTTATTCAATAAACTGAGGCGGCCCGGAGTTAAGTTTTGGTGTAAGAAAGAAACATGTTTTCCTTAGGGGAGTAGATAGTCACTTTTCATAATAGAAACGATTAAGGAAGTTGCTACAAGTTTGCAAAAAGTTAGAAGTCACTCTAATTTTAAGCGAGATAAAATTTCTTACCAAAAGTAGGAGTTTAGTAACCTAACTTCGTAAATGTATATACTCGCTATATTTTTAGATAAATAACTTATTCTAAACTTTTTGGAATGATCTTTGCATTTTTGTGAGATTACTATAACTCTTTAAACTTGTTAAGAACTCACGGATAATTTTA
The DNA here is from genome assembly GCF_036898095.1 of Palaemon carinicauda. Lineage (NCBI taxonomy): Eukaryota > Metazoa > Arthropoda > Malacostraca > Decapoda > Palaemonidae > Palaemon > Palaemon carinicauda. The sequence continues at coordinate 133,094,186 of NC_090732.1, read as the reverse complement.
ATGTACTTATAATATGAAATATTTCATCCTATTTTGTTGGCGACGGTCTACATCTTACTCCATAGATCAAGAAAGTTATATATACTTTAGACAAAATAAATGTGGATTACTGTTTACGTTGTAAAGGTAACGTTTACTCTTACCTGAATAATATTGCTTGTCCTCAATTACTTGACCCTTGTCCAAATTTTAATGAACTATAACTCGAATTTTGCATAACCACAGGTAGAATGTTCCAATGACAGTTGTTTTTATAATTCTCAATCGCAACATTTATTAAATATCTGACTTCTTGCAACTGGTTTTTGTATTTTGTACACCCTAAGTATATTATGTCATATACTCTATGTTGAAAATTCCAGCATAAACTACACAGGTTCACAGATCCCTTCCAAAACGGAAATCTGGGGCTAGAAGTCTGAATATTGATTTTTAACAGAAACACAAATTTTATTCAGAATTTTATGTCTAACATAAACCCGAGATCTATTGTATGCCACCTCTTGCAAGTTTTATTTACTATAAGCAGTTTTATATCATATTTACTTTTGTATCTTGTTTACACATTTCTTCACCTACTTGTTATCCACAACTCCTTGTCCAGCTCAATATGGTAACCTATTTATTGCGCCAGTTCTCAAAACCCTCGCCTTGTGGAAGTTTGTGACATAGGTGTTAACTTGGAGGATTGAACCATGTAGTATGTTTTTATGGAAATTTTCTTTCATCCAAGTTTTTGTTGAAATGTTAGATTAAAAGCTTACTTGAAAGCTTACTTTTCACTGCACATTGTCGCCTGTAAAATTAAAATTCTCCATATATGTAAAAAGAGGAAAGCTGGAGTTATCTTGAATATTGATTTCTGTTAAGTAAATGGTAGTCCTAAAGTAAAAGAATTGTACACCCGTCTCTAAAAGATAGTGGTGAGAGAAAAAACAAAACAAGATTGTCAAAAATCGTTACTGCCTCGCTGACGGAAGTTCAAAGGAAAGGTATCACCTTCATCTTTTTCCTTCTCTGCTTTCATCATGCTTGCGTCAGGCATCGCTTAGATAAAAGAATTAGATTATCAGTGCCTTTTGCCTCCTTAAATATTTTCAATTGGTTCCGCACGTACGATTTCTTCCAGGGTAAATTATCTCTCAGGAAAGCGTTGGGTCATTCGTCTGTATGTTGTATTAGACTCTAGTTTAACGAACCGTTTTATTAGAATAAAGTTTAACGAAGCATTTTCATCATAGTGAAGAAATTATGGTGAGTTTGTTTGCAAATAATAATTTCACTCTATTTTCCTCTATTAATTACGGCTGATTATTACTCAGATTTTAATTATTTCTGCCATCTAGGGATATATAATATGACGTTCATAAATTCTTCTTCTTCTTCTTCTTCTTCTTCTTCTTCTTCTTCTTCTTCTTCTTCTTCTTCTTCTTCTTCTTCTTCTTCTTCTTCTTCTTATAGATTTTATTGTATTTCAGCTAGAGACCCTTTTTATGCATGTACGATTGAAAAATATGGCTGCCTCAGTGGCATTCATTGAGACACTTTTTCTATAGTTCTGATTTTCTTCTTGTCAACAGCAGTGCATTCTGCCAGTCACTGCGCTATTCTCATCTTCTGAGAGGTATGAAAAAGGCACATATTGTAATGTAATTTCTATTAGTAATCTTAAGTGCCTTGGGGGACGACAAAGAATCTCAGAAATGACCCGAGGCAGTAAAGTACACTGTTGTTCTTGGGAGTTGCCATAATTAATAATGCAACATACAAATATGCATAAGAATGATTATAGTGCGATATATAAATATGCACAAGTACATGAAGGTATTTTTATTTTACACGAGGCATAACTAATAAGCGGAATATGTAATATGCATTATATTATTAGTGAAGGAATGAATGGTTTACGATACGTTAGTTGATATAATGGTCTCATGTTTTATATATCTACACTTCCCTCCCCCCTTACGCTTGTAGTTCCATTCTCGAGCGAGTTTTTTCCATGAGCCATTGAGATCTGCATGGAAACACTGGGGTTTTAGGTATTAAGGACTTCACACGTCCATACAAGAGTCCCCAGGAATATGGGGGAGGGGGTCAACTCCAGGGGTTGGCTCATTGGTGTGAAAATGGCTGTCACTTCAACAAACTCGTCCACTGGGAAGACCACCTCATAGACCCGTGATGACTGCATCCTTGTCACAGCAATGAGATATTGTGTCTTAGATCCTCACTTTATGACCTTTACTCAATCTAGGAAGGGGTTGGGCATGCTGATCATATTGTAACTTCACTTGTTCACCATAGACAATTGCACTACATTCACAGACCTACCACTCCTTTGTAAAAGACTGTGGATGAGCAGATAAGTGGATACAGAGTGGGTGGCCATATAAAATGTTTGCTGGAGAGCTACCTGTGAAGTTCGGGGTATTATTAGGTCCGAAAGGTCCCGATCAAATTCTTCGCAATTAATATTGCCAGAAGGTGCTTTCTTGAAGATCAGATGCATATTATCTATTAAAAATACTTTTGTATGGCCATTGAACTGTGGGCAGTGGGGTGAGGGTATAATGTGGTAGACACCCCATATCTTCGAGAATTATTGTAATTCTTTGCTGGGGAATTGAGGGCCAACATCAGTCTGGAGATGGAGGTGAATGCCAAGTTCCCTGAAGTAGCGACAGAAGATACGTGTGGTGTTGGAGGTGGTAGTGTTTCCTTTACATGGGACCACAATATGCCATCTAGAGAGTTGATCATTTACAACAAGGAAGGACTTTCCAGTGACACCGAAGATATCACCTGAGACAGAATTGAAAGGCCTTGTTCATTTAATAAAGGTTCCAACTGAAAACAAGGCTGTAACACCTGACAAATATAAAATGCTCTGACAGTACTAGTGATGTTGGAGTCAATGTGTGGCCAAAAAACAGTTTGTCTTGCACGTTGCCTTGTGGCTACATGGATCACAATCCTCGCTGAATTGAGAACAAGATCCCCATCAGTTGAGAGGTTGCCATTAAAATCCAGAAAGGAAGTAAAGACTGTTGTAGGTCTTAACAGTTGGAAGGTAATCCTGAAGTCACACAGTTCTGAAGACAGCTATACGAAGGATCTGGAGTCCATATGAATGCTCTATTGGGGTTCATCAAGAGGTTAAAGGGTCTGAGTTGTAACAGTGATCTTGGTGGTGAACTCGGCATAAAAGGACAATTTTGGATTTTCAGCATCTGAGAAACATCTTGTAGATTCGTTAAAGGTGAATGTAATAATCTTCATCAGAGAGAAGTATATCATCCACGACATATCACAATTCTGCAAACCTTGAAGGGCCATATCACCACAGAGTCACAAAGCATCTCCTGTAGCTATGAAACCCATTTGACCTCTGCAGTGTTTGAAATTTCAATAAGGTGTAATGAAGGCCATAAAGGTTTAATCCTCTTCAGCAAGCATCATCTGCCACTACCCACATAAGGTATCTACAGTATTAAAATAACTTGCCTTTCAGTTAACACTGCAGATGGCAACAAATGGAATTGGAGAATGGTGAGTTGGATGGAAACTTGTTGAGGTCAACAGTGATATGGACACCTGAGTCCTCGGCTATTACTACGAGGGGATGGAATCATTATTTAACCCTGGAGGAGTGTTCTTGCTTAAATTAGTTGCAAAAAGGGAAGGGTATCGGTATCTGATAGTGTGTGTGTACACAGCACGGGTGACTAGACCATCCTTTGAGGTGAATCCTTATAGGAGAACCTTTTATTGGTTGGAGTGGTGCTGTTTTGAGAAACGCTTTGGCAACCAGAGCATCCTTGAATTCCCATAGAAAAAAACTTCTTTTGTCTCAACAGAGGGAAGAGGCAGAAGAAAGGGGCAGTTCCATGCATCTATTGACATACCATTGGATTAGGGAAATTAGAAGAGATAATGGTCATTTATTTACAGTGGATGTAAGACCAAATGGTGTCTGAACACTATCATGAACTTGTATCACTGCAGAGCAAGATTGCTTAACTAGAGTAAGAGTAGCCTGGAAGGTGCCTAAAGATGGTTTTATGGCTGAGCAATATGTCGTTAGTATTATAGTTGTAGGATATGGCATTAAACAACTCCTATGGATCTTTAGTAGGCATCTTTGTTGGGTAACATCTGAATCAGGAGTGTAACATATATTAGAAGGATGCATATAGGTTTAGGTGACTAGCCGGAGGCTTTGACTAGACAGGTGAGATTTATCTGTAGTTAATATAGATTTGTGACTTAAGGGACACCCTGTGTGTCAGCATTTTTATTTATTTGATAGCACTTATCACAATGCCCACACGACTAAAAACTGAGAACTGAACAGCATTGGCAGGGGACCTTGTTGAACTGCCCCAGCTACCTTGGCAACGGTAGTTCTTGCTGAAACTTTTTCTGGCTGGGCATGCTGCAGAAGGGCCACGTGACAACACTGGCAGGGAGTGACCAGTTTGGGCTTGGGGTTGAAGCATATTTTTTTCCATTCGTTCTGTTTCTTGTACATTGAGAAGACACATTGATGAAAGGGTGGGACTCGAATAGGTGAAGAAATCATCCTGGCAGCTTCATATGAGCTACAAGTGTTGCATCAAGAGATATGTGTTTCTGAAGGAGTTCCTCGTCCGTAACACTCAAGAATATCTTTTTAAGCCAAATCTCCTCTCACACTGAATTTGTAGGATAGATATCCATCTCTTCAGGGATCCCTTAGCAGCTATATCAAAATGACCAGTATGGGGCACTGTAAATGCCTGTATTATCATGTACATTCTAGATGGTATCATGGCACATCATTGACAACCTCATAATTGGAACATTTCGTGAGAACACATCATGAACTACATGGAAATCATTGGTTGTGTCTTGAACAGCAAGCACCTTAGAAGTCTTGAGGTACTACGGATGCAGCAGAAGAATTCCATCCTCAACACTATGCAAGACATGCTTCTCCTGCCAACCTACCAAAGGATTGCCCCTCCATTAAAAGTGGCCATTCTGATCAAGAGGGCTTGAGGATGATAGCACCAATAAGTGCATCAACAGCTCGCCTGGAACAGAACCACGCCCAGTGCATGCAACAGCCAGTCAGAGAACAGATCCCTCTGATCAGGAATCTCTCACAGGTGACTCAGGGAGTTCACCTGGCCTGGTGATGAGCTCATAGCACTCCCCCCATCCACAAATACTGGCTACACCCTCGTTGTATACCGGATGTATGACTGTTCAGTGACCAGACAGAGACCTACCTGGATTCGTATTAAATATAGCTATGAAGCCCTCACCCCCAGTTACTATTCAAGCGTGATGATCAGCAGAAGTGCTTAGCTGCATGGAATTCGTCACAACTCAACCTAACTGCCTGGTCACGACACGAATACGATCGCCAAACCCTGGAACTTCCCTGGACTTGGACTCGAAAATTGTACTTGTGCTTACCATAGTATTATGTCTGTGTCCATTGTACTGTGCACCCATTCTAGTGTACTGTATATATTTTTGATTAAATAAGTGGATTAGCGTATGTTTATATGAACGAATTGAAAGTAAAAGACAAAGTGCATTTACCTATGAATATCCGATCTCTGAAGATGAGAATAGTGCAATGATTGCGAGAATGCACTGCTGTTGATAAAAAGAAAATCGAAACCATAGAAAAGGTGTCTATTAAAATTAATGCCACAAAGGCAGCCTTGATTTTCAATCAAAAATGGTTTTATTGATATTATTTACAAAGAATGCAAGAATCTAAAAAGCTTTTACATGTGATAAATTCCATATTTGAAAAAGAATATGGAGTAAAATTCTGGGCTCCCAAGTATTCAGAAGGATATACAGTAGATAGACTGGAAGAAGTACAAGCTAGGGCCACCAAACTAGTTCCATCACTAAGACAATTTAGATATAGACGGAGGATGAAACTTTTGAACTTGCTTGAAATACTAACTCGATGACTAGGGCCACAGTCAATAGAGGCATTCAAATTTCTTAAAGGAATAACAAATTTAGATTACAACAATAGTAAACCATTAACGATTTAAAGAATGTTTCCATATTTTGATTCATGAAATTTAATCAGAGTATTTATTGGAGAGAGAGAGAGAGAGAGAGAGAGAGAGAGAGAGAGAGAGAGAGAGAGAGAGAGAGAGAGAGGAGAGAGAGAGAGAGAGAGAGCAGAAATGTAGGACTAAAGTGAATATTAGTAAAACTAAGATACTGAGAGAGATTTGCAGTTTACATATTTGTTTCTGGGCGAGTAAAGACATCAGAACAAACGTAAAGTTGTAGAAGGGATGATCTTTGTAGCTTATGATGATAATATCATCAGGGATTGACTTCTGCAAATGTGTGTATATATATATATATATATATATATATATATATATATATATATATATATAAATATATATATATATATATATATATATATATATATATATATATATATATATATATATATATATATATATACACTGTATATATTTGCAGAAGTCAATCCCTGATGATATTACCATCATAAGCTCCAAAGATCATCCCTTCTACAACTTTACGTTTGTTCTGATGTCTTTACTCGTCCAGAAACAAATATGTAAACTGCAAATCTCTCTCATTATCTTAGTTTTACTAATATTCACTTTAGTCCTACATTTCTGGGAAAGAATATCAAAGAGAAAGATGGGGATTTAACAACTTAGCGTAAACCAAAACAAGTAATTCTTTGTAGTGTTGATATGAAACATTACTAAGGTTAAAGCCTATTTAAGATGGATGTTACTGCTCTTATCTTGGAATTTTGTCGTAATAACTCAACTATATAGGTCATGTTTATTACAGGAGTAAATTTATGGAGTCGTAATTTAAGGAACGGGTTAACCTTCTTGCCAAACAAGTCCTCTGCATCCTACTGTATAGAAGCTACATTCCCTGCTTTGGCTTCTATGCTTTTATATATGTTGGCGTTCAGGAGATTAGGTGTAATGTCCCTGCTTTGGCTGCTATGCTTTTATATATGTTGGCGTTCAGCAGATTAGGTGTAATGTCCCTGCTTTGGCTGCTATGCTTTTATATATGTTGGCGTTCAGCAGATTAGGTGTAATGTCCCTGCTTTGGCTGCTATGCTTTTATATATGTTGGCGTTCAGGAGATTTGGTGTAATGGGAGGGATGTTGATGGCTATAATCTATTTATCACTTTCAATAGGTTGTACTTATTATATTGTTAAAGAGTTAAAATATTATTAAGTTACTTGCCTGCTTGTCTATTGAGAGAGTTTAAATGGTTGTCTCCTGATGAGTACAAGGTTTGGGTGGATGGATAGACTGAAAAAACCCTAGGTGACAGGAGGATAGATTTGAGATGCAAAAGAGCGTCTTAGGAATAAATAAGAATGCCAAGGCATTGTAATCTTGTTCCAATAGGCCCTGCTGCTTTCCTTGGTCACCTTATGGTGACTGCAGAGCTAGCGGCAGTAGGGGAGTTGGCAAGTGAAGCTTTATTTATAGTGGAATATGGGGGAGGGTGGGCTGTGGCACCTTGGCAGTACCAACAAAACTCTGCTGAATCGCTCGTCAGGCACAACGAGGAACAAGAGGGAAAATTCTCCCTTTTGTTTCTTTTGTATTATGTTGGCTTCCTCCCAAAATTGTGGGAAGTGCCAGTGTATATATATATATATATATATATATATATATATATATATATATATATATATATATATATATATAAATATATATATATAAATATATATATATATATATATATATATATATATATATATATATATATATATATATATATATATATATATATATATATATATATATATATATATATATATATATATATATATATATATATATATATATATATATATATATATATATATATGTATATATATATGTATATATATTTATAAGCATATATATAATGTTCACGATGTGAATCATTACCAGTATTGTTTATTTTCAAAATTTCCTGAAAATACTCGATAAAGATTCCTATAGTTTAAGTTTTCCTAGTCTTGTTTTTGCGTCTGAATATTACTGGTTCCTGTAAATTTTACGCATGAAATATCCTCAAACATGTCCTTATTCATGTATTGTGTTCGGTGATTTCCTCACCACGCTAGCCACTGGGAATTGCTGATGGTGGGAGACTAGTCTGATCGCTCACAGCAGATATACTTATTATGGGTGATCCTGACTAATACAGCTTTGCTGATGAGGGCGATACATAAGCCCTTTTACTTCATTAAGGTATCCCCACTCAGAAGGGACAGTACAGTATATATATATATATATATATATATATATATATATATATATATATATATATATATATATATATATATATATATATATATATATATATATATATATATATATATATATATATATATTATATCAAGGATGACCTTCGATCAAAGGGATTAACCGGTGATGAAGTGTGGGACAGAGGTAGATGGAGAATACTGGTCAGAAACATCGACCCCACATAAAAGCAGGAAAAGATGCAGACAAAGATTATATATACTGTATATATATATTTTATTTATATACACATATATATGTATATATATATATACACACACACACATATATATATATATATATATATATATATATATATATATATATATATATATATATATATATATATATGAATGAATGTATGTATGTATGTATGTGTGTATAAAACAAACTCCCTTAACCAATAATAGCTTGATCGTGTGACGGCAAAGCGTTGTGGAAAAAAAAAAAAAAAGCTAACAAAACCCTTTTCCATCTTCTCCCGTAGTACTTGCAACATGTTTCATAACTGATCTTCGCGAAAAATCTTTTCCTTCCCAAGCTTTTGTTGGGAGACCAATAGTCTCTCTCTCTCTCTCTCTCTCTCTCTCTCTCTCTCTCTCTCTCTCTCTCTCTCTCTCTCTCTCTCTCTCTCTCTCTCTCTCTCTCAACACTTTAATGCTTTTATTACAAGCCAGTATGTACTAATATATTGAAATGTATTTAAACCTTAACCATGAATGAGAAAGAAATGTGAATCACAAAGATTCCAAAGTGTTTTTATGCATAATGTAGAGATCCAGTCACAGACATTGCCATCCAAATATTAAGAGAGAGAGAGAGAGAGAGAGAGAGAGAGAGAGAGAGAGAGAGAGAGAGAGAGAGAGAGAGAGAGAGAGAGAGAGAGAGAGAGTTTGCCTTTGCTGTTAAAGAGTACATTGGCGCCGGCATCTTCTATATGCAGATGAGACCTTGAAACCAGACTGATTCTCATTCCAAGGAATGTCGATGCTGCTTGAGAAATGCATAACTAGATATCACATGCATTATTCCTTTTTGTTTATTCATTCATTTATTTATAGGGTTTCGATGTTATTATGGAAGGCGGGAACTTTAATCATCATTATATATATATATATATATATATATATATATATATATATATATATATATATATATATATATATATATATGTGTGTGTGTGTGTGTGTGTGTGTGTAAACAGTATATATGTGAGTGTGTGTGTATATATATATATATATATATATATATATATATATATATATATATATATGTATATATATAAATATATATATATATATATATATATATATATATATATATAAATATATATATGTATGTATTATCATCATCAGCCGCCACTAGTCCACAGCAGAACAAAGGCCTTAGACATGTCCTTCCACTTGCGTCTGTTTATGGTATATCTGTGCCAGTCTACACCCGAAAGCTTTCTTAGTTCGTCAATCCATTGTCTTCTCTTTATTCCTCTGCTTTTCTACAATCTCTAGGCACCCATTCTGTTATTCCTAATGTCCATCTGTTGTCTGTCATTCTCATTATACTGTATATCCTGCCCATGTTCATTTCCTTTTCTTACGTGTTGTTAAAATATCCTCTACTTTAGTTTGCTCTCGTATCCATGTTGCTCTTTTTCTGTCTTTTATTACTATTCCTATCATTTTTCTCTCTGTAAGTCTTTGAGTTGGAACAAGCTTGTCGCAGCACGGAAGTATTGACATAAGTATTGGCTAATTGGTGTCAAGGTTGGTGGCAAGCTTATCGAAAGTTTTTTGTCTAAATTTTACAAATAGCTTGGCATTGCCGCATCTACCGAATAGTTTAATATAATTTCCTTGAAGTAATTTCCCTTGTTCACTGGAGTGGATTAAGATACTGGTCTCATCTGCAAAGATTACATTCCATTTTATTTAAAAGAATTGTGATCGTTGAGGACCATCTGTTAGTCTTACTCGGGTTTAAAAGAAATGTATTGTCTCTGAGTAAAGCTTATTATTCAAGATTCCTGGGGAGGAATCTGAATACCAAAGAGAGAACGAGAGAAAGTATATTGCAACCATAATTTTACTTGTCTCCCAGTCAAGAAGTCTCGGGATGAAACTCAATCTTTCTCCTTTTTCTTTCTGACTTATGCAATACATTTATTAGATGCTTCTGGCCTAACAAAAGTCATTTTTCCATGCTTGGTTAATATTTATATGATGTAGTAGCGCAAGAAGTCGGAGAAATGACAGTAGATGTAGGTGCCAAGTTGTGGGATGGGAGGAGAGAATGGCTTCTGGAATAGTTGGCGTTTGCAGATGCTACAGTGGTGATTGTGGATGATGAGAAGGAAGAGTGTGAAAGGATTTATAGCTGGAAAGATTGAGAGTAAAACTAGACAAGGGTATGGTGTGGATGATAGATGAGAACCAGGAAATTGAAGCAGTGAATTTTTATATAGATTGTAGAAGGTAAGAGACTGGAAGATGTAGATTCTTATAGCTATTTCAGGGGCGAATATTTTGAGAGATGATAGGACGAAAGGATAGTCGAGTCAGATAATAGGTGAAGTAAGAAAGTTAGATAAGAAATTGGAGTGTCTATGGAAGCCAAAGTTGGAACGTGTTTAAATATTGTTGAACTAAGGTTGCTCATTGGAAATGACAAGTGTATGGATTCTGATCATGAAATAATGAAAAAGGCTGATTTCCAATGGTTTGCATATCTTCTTTGCAAGAAATATTAGAAGGGTTGGTCACGTGATAAGGGGATTGCAGGTTTGATAAATGGATTAGCACGTGTTTGGAGATTGTTCAGTTATTTGGAAATATTTAGGATGTTAGTTTAGTAAAAAAAAAAAAAAAAAGTGCAATTTAGAGGAATGTTTAGAATCTGGTAGGTAGATGGCGTGATAGAGCTAATGGAAATTAAATAACTTGATATCCAGGAACCAAGAGATTGCTTGTGAGCTAGAGGGGAATGGAGGAGAGAATGCAGTGCTTGTTGTGCTCTTTGCAGGTGTACGGAGCAAACAGTGTTTTCTTTACATTGGTTTCATACATCATTTGACAGCTCTTTAGCATTTCTTTCATAGAATCATCCCCATTATGACCTTAATTACACACACATAGACACATACACACACACACACACACACATATATATATATATATATATATATATATATATATATATATATATATATATATATATATATATATATTATAAACGCACACATATGTATATATGTATATAAATTTATATATTGAAGATTATATCGATATGCAGATATGTCCCAAGCTCTGGATAGAAAAATATAAAGATGTATATGTTAGTTTGATTTTATCCCGTAAGATCATTGACCTTTATAAGAGTGCCATGAGTCTTATAAAATGTTTCGTGAGATCATTGAACTTTGTTATATATGAAGTGTCATAACATGTTATGGGTGACAGTATATTTCCATCATAGTGGAGATTTCTACAAATTAGGTATATTCAGCATGTTAAGGAAGCAAAAATGATTTCCTTCCTCATAAAGAGAATCTGTACCATTCAAGTTCTCATAAGATTAATTGGGTACTCGTCAGAGGGTATTTACGCTGTACAAAGTGTATTTTACTAATTTTGTTATGAAGTGAAAAAAAAACTTATGTTTCGATATCTCATTTATCCGTGGACATGGGATAGATATAATGATACATATAAATTATACAATTATATACATACATAATTACCTAAATACATATATTTACACACACATACATATATACAGTATATATATATATATATATATATATATATATATATATATATATATATATATATATATATATATATATATATGTATGTATAGCCTATATATATATATATATATATATATATATACATATATATATATATATATATACATATATATATGTATATATATATATATATATATATATATATATATATATATATATATATATATATATATATATTCAAATGCATCTATATATAATATATATGATAGATATTCAAGTGCATGAATATGTAATATATATATATATATATATATATATATATATATATATATATATATATATATATATATATATATATATTAAAAAGACTGAAAATGAGAGTAAAATTTAAGAGATATGAAATAGAATTAGCAGAACTATCGATGCACAATAAACAAACTAAAAACGCCAGAAAATCGTCAACACAATGAGATCAATGGAGGAAACACTAAAGAAGGAGGGAGCATTAAATCGATGATAAGAAATCGTGAACAGGGTGCAAACAGATATTTCCTTTAAAGGATGAAAAATCGCACATGATTTCTATGCAATGCTATGCAAGAGTGATATAAGGAATAACCTTGCCATTAGAAATAATCAAACACCTAAGGCGGTACCAAAAGTAACAGAAGGAGAGTTAAGGAAAACATTAAACGGCATGAAAAGAGGCAAAGCAGCAGGAGAAGATGGACTAACAATTGATTTAATAATAAATGGCGATTTCATAGTACTGAAATAATTTGTTATCAAGAGTACTATATGCCTACAGCTTGCGAAAACTTCATCATACTGATTCCCTAAAAGTAAGACATTAAAGACCTGAAAAATTAACGTCCAGAAAGTTTACTCTCAGTAATATATAAAATATTTACAAAGATCATATTAGTCCAATGAGAGCAGGCAGGATTTATAAGTAGGTGCTCAATAACTGACCATTTCCATATAATTAACGTGCTAATAGAAATATATACAAAGTAGAACAAAGCACTTTGTATGACATCAATAGGCTATGAGAAAGCTTTTGATTCTGTCAAAACTTCAGCAGAAATAAAAACCCTTCAATGACATGGAATAAATGAATCTTATGTTAGAACACTTGAATGTATCTATACGGGAAGTACAGCAGTCTTAAAATTAGGTAAAGGTAGTGAGAAAATTCTGACAGAGAAAGAAGTTAGACAAGGAGACCCCATCTCTCCTAAATTATTCACAGTCTACCTAGTAGGAAGTTTTAAGAATTTAGATTGGGAAAATGTACAGTATATTTAAGGGCCTAACAAGGCACCTACCCCTCCGAAATAAACTTAATTTTGTGATTAAACAATTCCTTGTTCTTCAAAAAAAGGTAAAGCAAGCTTTGGAGAATTTCAAGACCTATCTAAAAATAATCCTTGTGTAATTGTACCCAAGGATAAAACGCGATATGATATATCTTAGATACCTTGTGACTTGCCAAGCCCAATACTATATTATACTTGTACAGTACTGAAATTTTAGCGCCCATACATAAAAGGTGTAGAGCTATATAGATAGAGAGACGCTTTAGTTTCAAATCGGTTAAGTGTGTATCGCCAGAAGTACTTGGAGAAGGATTTGGCCTTGCACAGACTACAATATGAAATTTAAATCTGTGGCCTAGAAGAGGTCAAAAGTCCAAACATTTCCTGGTCACGTTACTATTATTCCACAAAGTTAGTAATAAAAAATAAGAAAAAAATAATTGGGCTAGAATACCTAGAATGCTCATCGACTGCTCATATTGTTCTGTAAGAAAGCTAAAAGAATTTCTTATATGATTGAAAACCTAGGGTTGAACAAAATTAGCTAATTGAGGCTAAGGCAAGTCGATGAAAATTGAAGATCTGCCATTGATACAGGTAAAGCAATAATTACATAGTAGACGGAGTGCACTGAAGAGACCGATTCTATGAAAAATAAATGCCCATAAGTGCTGAAAGTTTATACACCTGAAAGTGTAATTTATGCCTTAATATGACCATAATAAGTAGAAAATCGGTAACGTGGATCTCCTTAAGTGTTTGAGGTTGGAATTAGCCTTTGGCAGTCATTTAGACTAAAGATGAACCCTGTGGCTTAGGGCTAGTCAGAAGTTGTACCACCCATGTGTCACACGAGCATACATAGTAATGACATTTTTCTTTTTTGTATATATTATCCTTTGTATCTTCGCTCTCCCCTCGCACTGTCAGCAACATGTTTTAACCTGTCTGCATATTTCACTGTTAACTGTTAACAGAACCGGTTGCCGGTTTGACAAGAAATAGCATGTCTGTATTTTGTGACCTTCATAACGGGACCTAGTGTGTATATGTACTCGATGTGTCGTAATAAAGTTAGTCAGTTGCTTTCATCCTGCCTTTGAGTCACAACCTACTCCTGGCCTGTCACATTGGTGACCCCAGAAGTCAATTCGCTTCTCCCACCACACTTTTTATGGCGGACTCCACGAAAGTTGGTGCCGCCCCATTCAAACTTTCGTCGTTTGCCAGCGGAGAGGCGTTTGCTTGGTATCAGCGCGCAGAAGTCCAGTTCCGCATCTAGGGCGTGACTCGCTCAACCACCAAAGTAGATTATGTTGTCGGCCTATACCCGAGGAGACCTTCCCAGAAATCTCCGACTGGCTTTGTGAACAAGGAGACACCCCAATAGCATATGACGCCCTCAAAACATACCTTGTGCAGCAGTACTCACCGCCATCAGCTGCCCGTATAGCAAAGCTTTCTCAGCTATCTCAACAACCGTTGGGGGACCGAAGGGCTTCGCTCGCCCTTTGGGAAATGACCAGTATCGCTCGCCAGCAACCTGCCGCAGACGGCTCTCCTCGCGAGGTGAACCTACTTCAAGCCTTTTGGGTACACCGTTTACCTGAACCTGTACGCGCTGCCATACCCGATGTCGATGGTTTATCCATAGAAGACTTGATGACCAAAGCTGACGCCTTTATGGAAAGCCACTTCACAACCTTCAAGACCTCCATTAACGCCTTCACTCCTGACGAAGAGGACACCTATTCAACGTCGACCGAAGCCGACGTGAATGCTGAAGGACACACACGCCTACCCCGTGACGTGCTGGAGCGGCGACGAAGCCACCCATCACCCACCACTTGCCCGCGCCCCAACGAACGACTTCAGCCACTTACTGCTGCCCATCGGCCACAGATTTGCTACTACCATTCCAGATTCGGGGCTGCCACGAAGAAATGTGTCAAGGATTGTCAGTGACCAAAAAACCTGTAAGTAGGCCATCGCTCGTGGCGGTGGCCTCCCATGTTTCTAATCTTTTCTTTTTACATGATGCAGGAATGGGCGTGCGGTTTTTGGTAGACATGGGTGCTTGTTGTTCTCTATTGGCAAGGGAACCCTTCAGGACACGACGTAGTCTGTCTAAGTCTGCCGACGTCCGCCTGGTAACTGCCAATGGATCTGCGATACCTACCTACGGTTACAAAAACCTCACTTTGTTTGGAAATAGCAAATTTGATTGGAATTTTTATTGTTGCTGACATCACATTGTCAATCCTCGGTGCAGATTTCCTCTCTCATTTCTACCTTCTGGTCGATGTCGCCCACCGACGATTGGCCAACGCAGACTCGTACTTGTCGACACCTCTTCAACTCGCCCCCTCCAACCTCGCTCTCCACATCAGCGCATCCACAGATGCCTACACCCACCTCCTCACTTCATACCTGGAAGTTTTACGTCCAGAACTTTGCCAAACGCCCACAGCTCCTGGCAAACCCGGTATTTATCACCATATCAAGACGACGGGACCCTCGGTCATTGCCAAATTCAGACGTCTGGCACCGGATTGATTGGCAGCCGCCAAACAGACGTTCGCCGAAATGGAGGAAATGGGCCTTTGTCCAAAGGCCTCCAGCCCATGTTCGTCCCCCTTACACATCGTCCTGAAGAAAGACGGCTCCCTCCGTCCGTGTGGGGATTACAGGGACCTAAACATGCAAACAGAACCGGATCACTACCCCCTCCCAAACATCGTCGACATGACCACCTACCTGCACAAAGTGAAAGTTTTTTCCACGCTCGACCTCCTGAAGGGGTATTATCAGGTGCCTATGAACGCAGAAGACATCCCCAAGACTGCCATCACCACTCCCTTTGGTACATACGCCTTCAATTACTCCTGTTTTGACCTTCATAGTGCTGTGGCCACTTTTCTACGTCTCATGGATGGCATCTTAGGAGACCTCCCCTTCTGTATATGTTGCGTGGATGACATACTTGTGTTCTCTTCCTCAAAAGAGGAACACTTCCGTCACCTGCGCATCGTGCTCGACCACCTGCAACAAAATAGCCTTGTAGTCCGGTACGACAAGTGTACCTTTAGCGC
Source organism: Palaemon carinicauda (assembly GCF_036898095.1). Taxonomy (NCBI): domain Eukaryota; kingdom Metazoa; phylum Arthropoda; class Malacostraca; order Decapoda; family Palaemonidae; genus Palaemon; species Palaemon carinicauda. The sequence goes on along the minus strand of NC_090732.1, from coordinate 133,077,694 downwards.
CAACGAAGTGTCGTTCTTAGGGCACCGCATCACTCCTGAGGGAGTCCATCCCCTCCCTGAGAAGGTAGCAGCTGTTCAAAACTTCCCCACACACTCGACCGTCAAAGCACCGCAAGAATTCTTGGGCATGATCAAATATTATCACCGTTTTCTGCCAGCCATTGCCACCACTCTTGCTCCCCTCTACGCCTCCCTCAAGGGCAAGCCAAAAGACCTATTTCTGGGTCCTCCTGGGACCAAGGACCACTCTTAAAGATACCTTGGACATCTTGGCAGTTGAAATGGTGTATGGCGACCCGTTGGTCGTCCCTGCCGAATTGTTTCCTTCTGCAACCTCCTCTGACGATCTCCAGCGCTTACGTCATGTCGTGGGAAAATTTACTCCATGCTGCCAGACTTACAAGCCCCCAGTGAAGCATCACATATCGACAGACTTGCACTCTGCAACGCACGTCTTCCTACGCAACGACAGTAATAAGCCACCGCTAACACTCCCTTACACGGGCCCTTTCCTTGTGATCCGATGTAATCTGAAAGCATTCCTACTAAATATTCGTGGCAAAGAAGACTGGGTCTCTATTGATCGTCTAAAACCTGCATTATCTCCTGCCAGATGACCTGCCTACAGTTCGCCTCTCTAGATAAGGACGCCCTATTTAACATGTACAGTAGGTCATTTTTTTTGGGGGGAGGGGATCCATGGACCACCCGTGTGTCACACGAATGTACATAGTAACGACATTTCCCTTTATTGTATATATTATCCTTTGTATCTTTGCTCTCCCCTCGCACTGACAGCAACTTGTTTTAACCTGTCTGCATATTTTATTGTTAGCTGTTAACAGAACCAGTTGCCGGTTTGACCAGAAATAGCAAGTCTGTATTTTGTGACCTTCTTATCGGGACCTAGTGTGTATATATATACTCGATGTGTCGTAATAAAGTTACTCAGTTGCTTTAATCTCGCCTTCGAGTCACAACCTACTCTTGGCTCGTCACTAAGTCGAAACAACCTGTGTTCAAATAACTAACTATACCTCCTCAAAGTTCTTTTCGAAAATTTGCGATATCTCAAGAAATACATAACCAAGAAAACTCAACCACTCAAATTACTCAGTAGATGAATTTTGTAAAGTTGTATTCCGAGGAATGAAATCGATATCAATTAACTAATTATATTTAAGTATCAACTAATAATTGGGCAAATGCGGAAATTTTGTCGAATCAGTCCTGTTAGATCGATTTCGGTCTCGTTTTTCTCAGATATGTTAACAGTAGATCAAGACTTGAATTAACAGTATCTTCATTTCAAAGTTGGGTTAGGTTTGTGTCATACACTGTGACGTATTCCGAAGATGGGTATCCCAGACAACTCCCAGTTTTCTGTATGTGCTATCATCATCATCAGCCATTGCTAGTCCACTGCAGGACTAAGGTCTCAAAACACATCCTTCCATACTAGTCTCTTTATGGTCTATTTATGCCGGTTTATACCTACAAATTTTCGTAAATTGTTAATCCATAGTCTTCTCTTCCTTCCCGTACTTCGTTTGTAATGTAGGGACCCAATCTGTTATTTTTGTCCGTTAATTATCTGTCATTCACATTATATGTCCTGCCCATGTCCATTTCTTTTTTATTGCTTATTGTTACAATATCCTCTACTTCAGTTTGCTCTCGTATCCATGTTGCTCTTTTTCTAATTGTGTTATCCTTATCATTATTCTTCTCATGGCTTTTTGGGTTGTAACTAGCCTATGTTATAAGGCTTTAGCTTACTAAAGCCTTATAACATTTCTGAGGCGTAAGTCAATACTAGTAGGACCATATAATTGAATACGTGACATTTTACACTTCATAATCTCATTTTGTTCGTGTGTGTGTGTGTGTGTATATATATATATATATATATATATATATATATATATATATATATATATATATATATATATATTATATATATATATATATATATATATATATATATGATTTATATATATATATATATATATATATATATATATATATACATATATATATATATATATATATATATATATATATATATATATATATATATATATATAATGAGTTAATTGGTTTCAAATGGTGAGAATTTCTTATGGAAAGTAAGTATTATGAAAATGTAACATTGGCTCAAAGATGGATATGGATGCCTCTGGTAATATGGTTATGAAAGGAATGGTGTACAGAAAAAACAGTTTTTGGAAGGAACGATTTTTAGGTTCACGAATGACCAGTATCACATCAACAGGTCCCATGTACCCAAAGCGCGCAGGATTGCGTAGAAGTTAGAGATACAGCAGATGGTAAGTATATCGAAATGAATCAATGTAATGCTGTTTTTCGGCCTGTGTTGAGTATGAAGTGTTTTAGAATTTACTGTGTATGTTTCCTTTACTGGGGATCATCTTTGATACATTAGGTACAGGGTGGGTATCCCAGGTACCATGGTCTTCCACTGTCTTGGGTTAGAGTTCTCTTGCTTAAGGGTACACTCGGGCACATTATTCTATTTTATTTATCTTTTTCTTTTGTTTAAGTTTTTATAGTTTATATAGGAAATATTTATTTTAATACCGTTACTGTTCTTAAGATATTTTATTTTACTTGGTTTTCTTTCCTCACTGGGCTATTCTCCCTGTTGGAGCCCTGGGCTTATAACATCCAGCTTTTCCAACTAGGGTTGTAGCTTAGCCAATAATAATAATAATAATAATAATAATAATAATAATAATAATAATAATAATAATAATAATGATAAGGACATAGTCTATATCCAAAGCAGTTGTCGAGAATCACAAGCACTATGCCACATCGTTTTGATGATTAAGTCTGGTTCTGGCATAAGGTTAACTAATATTCAAGCAATATATTTCATACGTTTTCTTTTTTGATGATTTACCTATGCAAGCTGACCTTTGTTAGTTATTAAAGCAACAGAAGTCGTGGGTTAGCTATTGCTATTTTTCCTTGGGATAACCAGATTTTTTTTTCTCGTGGCCAACGAAAATGAAGAACCTTCATTTTTTTGCTAAAGTTTTAATAGACTTTTGGAGCAACGACTGACATGAGGGAGTTATACCTCTTTTGGGTCATTGAGATGATTTTTACCAAAATTTTAAGTTTGTATATTTTATTTTGTATTGACTTCGAAGCGGTTCTTTTTGTATCACACTGTATCTGAAATAACTACGCTGCATTAAGTTTTTTCTAATTTCGTTATTTAATGTTAGATGTAGTATTTTCATTTCTAAAATCTTAGTATTTATACCTGGCCTTTTTTCTCTTCTGTAGCTAAATCTTTTCCATGGTGTTTTTTTTTTTTTTTTTTTATTCTGCAGCTATTGAACACTACGCTTTATTATTACGGTCATAAAACTCCTTTTCATATGGCTGCATTGTTCCTTCAAGAAAAATATTCTCACACTTTTCTAATTTTCTCAGTTGTCTTTCTAATGTTTCTTTGTATATCCATTTCACATGAAAAAAGATAATAAAAAAACTATGATATATTTTTGGAATCATCTAGGTCACCTGTTAGGGATAACGTTTTTCCTCCATTTAGTCCTGGAAATGTTTGGTTCCCTCATTTTTTCTCTCAATTGTCTCTTAGAATTCAGAATTCTTTCGAAAAATATTTACTCCCAAATACTGGAATTTCTTTGGCATTTACTTTTGGCTTTCACCCCAGCAGCGTTAATTTCAAAATGGTTCATATTCCAATTCACAATAAATACGAGCTTTCGGAGAGTTAACATTATATTATTATTATTGTTAGTGAACATATACCTCTAGAAAATGATGTCAAGATGGAAAAAGGTTCGGAGTCCAATCCTTAAAGATGGGGACGTTTTGTACCGTCGTAAAGCTGTTCATCTAAGTAATACGGTTTACCCCATTTGTTATTTAAGATTGTTGGCTTTTGTCAACACTAATTTGCACTAATCAGCAGATCGAAGCTTTACATTTTGTATTATTTTGCCGACGTTATAAAGATGATCTTAAAGTAGTTCATTTCAACGTAGCATAAAATTCCACATATTTCATATCCGCGTAGCATAGAATTCCACAGAATTTACTGATGTTATTGATTTAGGTAACATTTAGGTAACTTTGCCAAATAAAAAAAAGAAAAAAGAATAAGGAATTTATTTCCAATTTCCGCATTGGAATAATAACATGGTAAGCGAAAGTGCGAGTACTGAAATCTCGTTCGGCAATTCTGAGCTGCTAATATGGATTTAAATGTGGACAGGAGTCATGGCCAATTCGTGATTATTCTGATTGTTCTCATTAATTACGAAAATTAGCCTTCTTTCTTCTCTCTTCTCTTCCTTCTCTTTTCCAACAGAAGGCGTGGCTGTCATTAGTCGCTGACCATCACAGCAGCACGACTTAACTGTTCAAGTCACTAAACTCCCCCCCCCCACTATCAGGCGAGGAAGCCAATGATACTACTACTACTACTACTACTACTACTTGCTTAGCTACAACCTTAGTTGGAAAAGCAGGATTCTATAAGCCTGAGGGCTCCAACAGGGAAAATAGCCCAGTGAGGAAAGGAAATATGGAAATTACAATGGAAGTAATTAACAATTAAGATAAAAT
>NC_090732.1:133060562-133068062 GCF_036898095.1 Palaemon carinicauda | reverse complement strand
GGCGTCAATAACCTTCGATGTCAGGATGCCAGAGAACTTCAAATCAATCAATCAATCAATTTTACCTTTTATCTCCTCTAAAAAGAAAAGTATTAAATGAGATGGTCCTACCAGGTTTACCTTATATATCAGAAACTTCTAGAACATAAGCTAGTTACAACTCAAAGAGCTATGGAAAGAATAAATATAGGAATAACACTAAGAGACAGAAAAATAGCATCATGAATACAAGAACAAAATAATGTAGATGATATTCTAGAAACATTTAAGAAAAAGAAATGGACATGGGCAGGACATATAATGAGGAAAGATAATACATGGACATTGAAAGTAACAATGGTTCCTTAGAGGTGGCAAAAGATGCAGGGAAAGGAGGAGAATACGATGGATTGACAAGCCATGAACAGACGCAAGTGGAAGGACATGTCTGAAGCTTTTGTTCTGTAGTGGACTACGGAACGGCTGATGATGATGGTATATACACACATATGTATATATATATATATATATATATATATATATATATATATATATATATATATATATTATATATATATGTATATATATAATTTATATATATATATATATATATATATATATATATATTATATATATGTATATATATATGTATATATAATATATATACATATATATATATATATATATATATATATATATATATATATATATATAATATATATACATATATATATATATATATATATATATATATATATATATATATATATATATGTATATATATTATATACTCGTATATGATATATATATACATATATATATATATATATATATATATATATATATATATATATATATATATATATATATATGTATGTATGTATGTATGTATGTATGTATGTATGTATATATATATTATATACTCGTATATGATATATATATATATATATATATATATATATATATATATATATATATATATATATATATATATATATATGTACTGTATATACAGTATATAGAGGGAGTGCTTGACTTCAGGAAAAGTCTCAGAGGAATAAGTGGGAGGAGTAATTAATTGTTCCATTGCTCCAAACTTATGGTTGTGAAGGTGATTGTGAGAGCTATAGGGCTATACCATTACTTGTTATATTAGATAAGGCATGTGGCAGGATGTGATTAATAGAGTAAGTAGATGGAAAGAGGAGTAGTTTAAGCAAGGTGGATGGCGTGTGGATTAAGTGTTCGTTATGAAACAATCATGTGAAAATTTTGAAAGTAATGGGAAAACTGTGTATGTGGCATGCAAGGGTTTAGAAAACGCTTATGAAAGAACTAATTCAGAGACCGTTTAAAGTGTAATATGAATATATCATATAAATGGTAGGTTGTTGTTGTTTAGGGCAAATAAGATATTTTAAGATGTAAGTGAACCGTTTATTATGTAGTAAAGTAACAAGTTTGCAGCGAGTGTGTTCACTTTTAAGGGTTTGTCATGTTTCCGGGACTTTTGAACATTTTTATGGATGGAATGATGCAAAATATCAAAGAAAGGACAATGACTATAGGCGTGAAGTTGTGGGTTTAGAAAATAGAATTGATGATGTTTGCTGACAATACTTTACTGATATCGGAGAGTGAATAGAGATTGCAGAAGCTGGTGGGAGTTTAAAAAGTTTGCAGGCTGAGAAAGTTATGAGTTCATATGTGCAAGATGAGATTAAATAGAAATGAGTAATATGGAGTTATGAATGTTAGTATGAATAGTAGAACATTAGAAGTGGTGATTTGTATAAGTAACAAAGTGAATATAACGGATGATTTTAAGCTGAGAGAATAGGAGTCACAAAACATGAGCAGCAACAAAGGTACCATATGTGAAAAATACTGGTAAGAGCTAAAGTAGGAATGTGTGAAGAAATTGTTAAACCAACTTTCATGTAGGAAACATAGGTATTAAAAGCCATTGCAAGATAAAAGGTTGAAGATTTTAAGCCAACAGTTTACATAGTCAATCTGGCGTAAAAGAGTGGAGTATGTGAAAACTGTTGATATGTTCAGAAATGGTAACAAGCTTAGTATTTGACATAGGTGAAATGATGGATTAGGGTGTTTTATTAATTAAGTGGAAAGAACGGACAACAGGTAGTCTGGCAAAAAAAAAAAAGTGTGTGATTCCAAATTGCCAGGATATTTCCAGTAAACAGTTTTGCTGTCATCTCGAATTTTATGAGATTTTTTCTTTTTTATTGAGCAGAATTGAAGACTGGCATTTGTCTCAGCTACTAAAGAAGCTCTCGCGCATGACTACACAGTGACGTGATTCGAAACATAGCATCATCTTTACTACATTTTCCCCTTATTTGTAAAAATAGGAACTCGTTCATTTATTTTCATTCAGAGAAACCAACCTACATTCTTTCTCACTTTCTCTCTGTCTCTTTTTCTATCTTGTAGAGCCGTGTCTTCCATTACTTAAAATAGAAGTCTTAACAGCCTTCCACCATTATGTGGCACAGATAGTCTTTTGGGTCTCCCGTTCTTTTTTCTTTTGTATTGTGTTTTGTATAGATGCAAACTCAACCATATTCATTTGTAAATATACTTCATTTTGATGAAATATCACTGAAAAGAAAAATTACTTCAATAGTGACTTTGCAGTTTGATTAGACATCTATTATATTTATTCCTCGCGTAGTTGTAATTAATAAGTTAAAAGTCTGCTTAATCTTCATATACCGCTATCATTTCATCCTTTCCTGGAAACTGTGAAATACATGTCTAACTGAGGGGAACACAGTTCAAGAAGTTGAACTTTGTGAGCTAAGTCGAAAGAGAACGGATGACGAGTAAAGAGGAAGAAAGGATCATAACTTAGGTTGAAGGGAAACTGCGAAGAGTTTTTAGCAAAGCTCTTAAGGTGAACTGTAGACATTACCCCGTTACAGAGCTTGTTATTAATAGAAATGTGTTTATTTTGACTTGACCATAGCCAAGTGATAAGGACCCGTGCCTTGTTATATACATGGAGAAAGGTATGGCATTGATTGTTTAATGTTTTTGTGTTGTCTAGTAAGTCAGTGCATAGATATGTTCTAGGGGCATATCAGTTTGCGTGTTTGTACTGTAAGCATTAGGTACCGCCTGTAGTAGGTAACTACCCAACCCGGAAATGACAGGACAGTGGTTATTGCTATACTCATACTTGAATTGCTTAATTTTGAATGAACCTTTTGTGCAGAATACCAACCAGATATAGCCGTTTCAAATACCTACTCAGACGGCTCATTAATAATAAATGAGACTCCTGAACTCGCTGTGTACCTTTTCCTACATTTTCGCACTTTCTGTATGTGGTAGCTTATTGGAAACGTTCCGTCCTGGCAAGCTGTTGGACCTGGGTTCGAGACCTGTTCAAACTCGATAGTTTCTAGTAGTGTGTGCAACCTCATTATTCCTGTGAGCTAGTGAAGGGGGAGTTGGGGTAGCTTGGTTGGTAGAGGGGTGGGGGCATGGGTAATGACCTGGTTACGGCTTATTTTACCTTTGCTTATTCTTTACATACTCTCCTCTTTCCTCATACACCTGACGACACATTACCAAACATTCTTCTTCGCTTATGTGGTTAACTTCTGCAATGTAATTGTTCAGTGGCTACTTTCCTTTTGGATTGGGTAGAAGAGACTCTAGCTATGGTAAGCAGCCCTTCTGGGAGAAGGGCACTTCAAAAATCAAACCATTGTTTTCTAGTCTATAGGGTAGTGCCTTAGTCTCTGTTACATGGTCTTCCACTGTCTTGGGTTAGAGTTCTATTGCTTGAGGGTACACTTGGGCACACTATTCTATCTTATTCTAGGGTCGTACATGCTACGTTTACCTTATTTTATATATATCATGAAATTTATCGCTTAAAATTTTTCGTAATACGCATCTGACCTGCACATCCTCCTCTTTCTAACTTTACATTATTCCCCCTATTGATACTTCATTCTTCTGCTTATTTCCACGCTCAGGATATTACCATTACTGTTTTTAAACACGATTTGATGATTCTTTTGATATCTTTTATCACACTTACTCTTATACAAAGGAAAACTTTAATTTCTTCCAAATTCCCTTTGAACTTTTCCCTCATAAACACAAACCTGGAACATCCTGGTCAGCCATTTTATCACATTATTGAACCTAGGGTGTTATTCCGTTTTCCAACGTCAGATTTATCCACTTTCTGTGCTCAACAACAAATTTCACCATAATTATCAAACTTGCCCCTACCTTTTTCCCTTTGGTGGGTTTCGTTTCCTATTTTGCCCTACAAATTCAAAAGCTCATGTAGACTGTCGCTCCATGGCCCAAGTGATACCTGAATTTCAGAGTGAATATTTTCATTTGCAAGTTTGATATCAAGATGTTTTTACTCATACACTATGTTCACTTCATCAAAGAGCAAAGTCTATACTCGAGTGACGTAGCCTGTGATAGATATAAAGGTTAACGAAACCTAATCAAATGCTTATCATCTAATAAAATTATTCACCTTATGTACTCATATTATCATTATAAATATCATTACTTGCTAAGCTGCAACTCTAGTTGGAAAAGCTGGATGCTATAAGCCCAAGGGCTCCAACAGGGAAATAGCCCAGTGAGGAAAGGAATATATATATATATATATATATATATATATATATATATATATATATATATATATATATATATATATATATATATTTATATATATATATATATATATATATTATATATATATTATATATATATATATATATATATATATATATATATATATATATATATATATATATACATACATACATGTATACATATATATATATATATATATATATATATATATATATATATATATATATATATATATATATATATATATATATATAGACTCCGACAAGTCTATGTAACTATTATGGATTTCAGTATAGTGTAAAGTCATGGCATCCCTGGTCATTAATTACGATTATCTCCCGTTGCTATGCCATCTCTTTTCCAGAAAGGCCGTGACTGTTATTAGTCGCTGACTTACACAGCTTTACGCCCTAATAGCTTCAGTTCCAGGAAACACGACCCCCAAGCATTCTGAAGGTAAACTGATGATCAAAATATAATTTTCTCTCTTTTTTTTTTTTTTTTTTTTTTTTTTTTTTTTTTTTTTTTTTTTTTTTTTGTGTTGAATCTGGAAAAATTTGTCATGGTTTTTTATGGAATTTTTATTTTGTGGTTTAAGTTTGCGGTGATTTAGAAAATAGTTTAACCTCTTCCTTTATATGAAACACTTTGAGGATAGTTTCATTTTTAATCTTATTTTAAGGTGTGTTATTTAATTTTCAATTTGGGATTCCTTTTCATTATCATCATTCCATGCTAGTTTTGGAATTTCGTTTGTAATCTTATAACACTGTGGTTTTTGAAAAATCTCTTTTGGTAAAGTTGATGTCTTTATAATGTTTTCAAGTTAATTTTAGTTCCTGGGAATTGAGAATTTCTTAAAATTACTTCATACTATTATTTTGGTTATGTTATTTTTTGGAAATTAGTTTTTATTGTTATGTTCGTGTTCGTTCTGGGAAGTTTTTTTTTTTTTTTTCAGTATATCATCAAGATTAGTCGGTAAATTTTCTTTTTCCCTATTTTGATGAGTATATATTTACGGCCGAACTATACGGTATACTAACAGCTATTGAGAAAATAGCGTTAAAAGACGAGGGCAATTTTACCATTTTTAATGATGCAAGAAGTGTCCTACAACCTTAAGAAGTTTTTAATTCTCATAATCACTTAGTTTTAAAGATTTTAGAGGGGCTTTTCATTATTGGTATGATAGGTATAACAGTTCGATTTTGATGGGTTCCGGCACACGTAGGTGTGTCTGGAAATGAGAAGGCAGAATCACTGGCTAAGAATGCTGTAGCTGACTTGCTACCAAGAAGGTATCCCATTCCCAGTAATGTTTTTTTTTTTTTTTTCTACCTACAATTAAGAATTTTATTAATAATAATTGGCAACAGCATTGGGATAGTTTACTTGAAAATAAGATGAGAGACATAAGTAATGTTTTATCCCCTTGGAGGTATAACATGATGCCCCGAAAGTGGGACACTTCTCTTTGTCGTCTCCGCATTGGCTACACTCGGCTGACACATGAGTTTTTGTTGGCTGGCCAACATCAACCATATTGCGACGACTGTTTGGTACCATTGACAGTGAGGCATTTGTTAACCGAATGCCCCACATATAGTAGTTAGAGAAAGGGATATCTATTTGAGGCTCGAAGTGAGGATGGCAGGTTCATCCTTGCCAATATTCTTGGACATGATGTGTCGTACCGTGCTAGTGGTATTTTTAGCTTTATTTCAGAAGCAGGTCTTCTGAAAAGCAAAAGATCTCTAACCAAAGATAGTGGAAGACCACGGTACAGAGGCTATGGCACTATCCAAAACTAGAGAAGAATGGTTTGATTTTGAAGTGTCCTTCTCTTAGAAGAGCTGCTTACCAAAGCTAAAGAGTCTTCTACCCTTACCAAGAGGAAAGTAGCCACTGAATAATTACTGTGCAGTAGTTAACCTCTTGAGAGAAGAAGAATTGTTTGGTAATTTCAGTGTTGTCAAGTGTATGAGGAAAGAGGAGAATGTTAGAATAAGCCAGACTATTTCTGTGTGTGTGTCGGCGAAGATGAAGTGAGCCGTAACCAGAGAAAAGGACCCAATAACTCTGTAGCGGAGGAGTGTCTCAATAAAAATTTTGTAGTGTTAGGTCGTATTCTTTAAAAAGCGGAAAAAAATATTTCGGTATTTTCTGTAGTGAATGCACCCCAAAGACAAATTTTGGAAGAAACACCAATCAAAACTTTAGTCGTCTCTTGCATTTAACTTTTTAAACTCCGACTCGCTTATCAATTATTCAGGGCAGATGCTTACGTTAGAAGCTGAGCTTGGTCAAGGAAGTAAATGAAACGTGTCTTAATGTAAATGAAGAATTTCAAGGGAATATTGTGTGTTCCTGGCTCGTGAACATTTTGCACAACTTGAGTAGAATGTAGTCTTGTGTGAGTACATATTGAATGTATTTAGTGAGACTGTTCGAATTCACAGGATGAATAATTTGGGGGGGAAAAAAAAAAAAAAAAAAAAAAAAACATGAATACTAATATAGTAGTTCACTCCCTCCCTTTTTATTTTTTATGTCGTTTTATTATTATTATTATCATTATTATTATTATTATTATTATTATTATTATTATTATTATTATTATTATTATTATTATCTCACCTGCAACTCTAATGGAAAAAATACCCAGAATGCTTGCTGTTAAACTTAAGCCTTAAACATGGTATATACAACTTTGTATTTTGAATTTGTAAATATTCATTGAATTTTTCTAAAAATTCATAAACTTGCCTTCCCAAAGGACATCTGACGACCTTTTCTATGAATTACGGTAAAAGTTTTGAGTAAAAGCCGAATAAGATTGTAATTGATTTAATTTAA
>NC_090732.1:133039888-133060062 GCF_036898095.1 Palaemon carinicauda | reverse complement strand
CTACAAGCCCAAGGGCACCAACAGTGAAAGTAGCTCAGTGGAGGAAGGAAATACGGGAATAGTGAATGAATTCGTATAATGAATGGAAAAATGCTAAAATCAGTAATAACTGGTCGAAGCTATAATAAAGCTCCTAGAATACTGTTAAGTATGGTGCCTTTCAGTGGAGAAGGCTTGACTGTTAGACTCAACTTCATACCTAGCAAGGCAGTATGGAAAGATCTGGGAACAATGGATAATCTGAATTATGAAAAACCTTATGCAAAATGCACAAAGAACTAGGTGAATGACGATGCCAGATATTCATATCCAAAATCAGGAATTAGATATTGATACATTATAAGTTTAGTCCAACAATTTACGATCAGACTCAGCAGCTGAGAATCAGGTAGGCTAATAATTCTCGAAACACGGTAGATTGAATGAACTAAAACACTTCTCAAGGATACCATGATTGCTTTTAGTATTAGTCATGACTTCATCCAGTCCAGCAGATATTAATTTACCTTTTCCTTGTCATACCGTACCTAAATGAGATTTTGACATCTTGCTTCAGTCACACGAAATTCAAGTCTTAAAAATGGCTCGCTGCTAAGTTATCTTTATGAGAAATTGCCCTCATCGCACATAGAGATAAAATCGAAATGGGGACAAAAGAGTTATTGGCGAGATAAAGTATGAGTGTAATACAAATATCTTGACCCAAAACAGAAGAACCTTTAAACTCTGAATTGGAAATCTTCTCTCAACATTAGTTGTCTTCGGAAAAGCTAAAAAAAATCACTTCAATATTGCCATTATTTCACGCTGGTTTTTTTTTTTTTTTTTTTTCGTTTTTAATCTTGCTGGTAACAATATATTTCCTGGTGAATTCATTTGGTTTCCACCGACAACTGCCCCAGTAAAGAGTTCTCGTGGTGAGACATTACCATTATCATTACTATCATCATTAAGTTTTGGATATAATCCAATTTTCCAAAGGTCCTCTCTTATCTTCGTGCGAACATTCAATTCTATTTCAAACAGAATAAGAAAAATTTGTACAAACGGCTAAATTTATTGTAATTATAAAAACATTTCCCTCGATATTAGTATTACATTGTTTTTCAACTCATACCATTACTATTTCACAAAACTGTGCTCTACTGCTTAGCCTGTCACTCTCCAGTAAATCCAACATCATCAATTTGATTGCATTCACCAAAACCCTCCAGGATATAAATGCCACTATTATCAGTTTATTCATTCGATTTATTTTACCTTACCATATTTGCAAAAAACAATATGTAAGATTACGAAATTATTTTTCCCGTGAGAGGCGAAGAAATGTCTATCTTTTTCATATGTGAAAGTTTTCGTGGTTAAATCAATTTCTTTTAATGACATACTATCCAAGGAATCGTGTACACACTGGGGGTATGAGAGAGAGAGAGAGAGAGAGAGAGAGAGAGAGAGAGAGAGAGAGAGAGAGAGAGAGAGAGAGAGAATATACATATATACATAATATATATACTGTATATATATATATATATATATATATATATATATATATATATATATATATGTATATATATATATATATATATATATATATATATATATATATATATATATATATATATATATATATACTCTTTATAAGTTGGGACACATTAACGTGATGAAAGGGTTTGTGTACCGCCATGATCAACAAAGCTGTACTATTCAGGTCCAACCATACAAGGTTGGTTTCCTGCGATCAATCAGACCAAAATATCCCACCATCAACAATCCGCAATGACCAGCATGGTGATGAAAACTGGACAACCCCAGGACATAGATAATGATAATGTCTCAGGCCTTTGCCTTGCAATGGTCTGGAAAAGGCTGCGATTGTTGTTATTGATGATATATATATATATATATATATATATATATATATATATATATATATATATATATATATATATATATACATAAATATGTATATATAATATATATATATAAATATGTATATATATATATATATATATATATATATATATATATATATATATACTGTGTATATGTATATATATATACTGTGTATATGTATATATATATATATATATATATATATATATATATATATATATATATATATATATATATACATACAGTATGTGTGTAAATATATATATATATATATATATATATATATATATATATATATATATATATATATATATATATATGCACATAAATATATATATTTGTATAATGTATGTGTATAAAAATCTAGAACAATCAACGAGAGTATCCCTTAGTGGTGCGTACATCAGATTTAGTTGTTAGATATTAAATGGAGCAGAGATTCCATGAAGGCAATTGTTATTAGCGGTAAAAGAGACTTTATGGGAAGATAAAGATTTATGATCGATCACCAAAAGAAAGACAAAATCTAACCTCTCCACTCAAAGGCTAAAACTTAGTGCTCGAGGTGACTTACGTTTCTTCCGTGGTAGTATCTCATCAGGCGACTGGCGTCTCAGGGAACCTTCAATTTACAATTACAGAACAAACAGCGGGAGAAGAGGTCCAAACAACAGCCATGACTGTTATCATAGGATCGTATTCGTCATTAAAAAGCCAAAGATTTGTTACCAACATTCTTTATGTTGCAATTATTGCAGAAGAAAAAATTAAATTTGGAATTATCTACTGAAGTGCAGCCCATAAATATAAAATACAGCTCACTGACAACAAACGCAACATAAGGACATAAATTATACTTCACGGGAAAAAACAATCATTAAGTTAAATATAAATCAACTAATAACATCAGATCATAAAGGTAATCATAAAAATTTAGTGCAACCCATAAACTTTAAACACGAACAAAAAAAATCAATAAACAAAAAATGGGATCAATGAACATAATTTGTAACCCAAAAACTAAAATTGAAAGTCAATATCATTAAAAGCATCATATGAGCAGACTGAAAATAAAGTCCTAATCAGCATCAAGCGTAAAAGAAGATAAACATTAAATGAAATCATTATGCGTAAAATATAACCCATACATTTATACAGCAAGGTATATAATAATAATAATAAGAAGAAGAAGAAGAAGAAGAAGAAGAAGAAGAAGAAGAAGAAGAAGAAGAAGAAGAAGAAGAAGAAGAAGAAGAAGAAGAAGAAGAAGAAGAAGAAGAAGTCCAAGTCCAAGTCCAACACCACGCTTTCCATTTACCCCCAAAATAATGCAATCCTGCAGTTCTCATATTCTTGCACAGTAATTAGATGGTCATTTAAATTCTGGGAAAGCAATAATTAGCAAAATATGTTGAGGGGGGGGTTATAAAAAGAAAATAGCTCGGTTTCCTCACTAAACGACTTGGAAGTGACGTGTCAACATAGTCAACCAAACAGAATTCGTGATGCCAGCGTACATGAACATAAGTTCGTGATGCCATCGTACATTTGATATACTGTATATTCAAAATATACTTAATGAAAAATTGAAAGATTACTCAAAAGTGCCCATAAAATATGCAAGTTACAATAGTGACACTTTTGAGTACCCACTCAATTTTTTTATCAAGTATATTTTGAATATACAGTATATTAAATGTACTATGGCATCACGATCTTCTGTTTATGTACGCTGGCATCATGAATTCTGTCTGGTTGACTATGTTGACACGTCACTTCCAAGTTGTTTAGTGAGGAAACCCAGCGATTTTCTTTTTATAACCCCTTCCCCCTTCCTCAACATATCTTGCTAATTATTGCTTTCCCAGAATCTAAATAACCACCTAATTACTGTGCAAGAAGATGAGAACTGTAGGATTGCATTATTTTGGAGTAAATGGAGAGCGTGGCGTTGTAAACAATTAACAAAAGTTATTTTCACCAAACAAAATACATATATGGAAAAACTACACTAGAATAACTAATTCTAATTAACCTTGATGAATGTGTAGGGATTAATGTGTGTGTAATTGTGTAGAGGTTTCTGCGAGTATGCACTCAATCTGACTCCTTTGTGTATGTGAGTGCGTATCCACAACATGGCAGCAAAAGAGACTAAGCAATGTTCTTAAACGGCAAAGAGGTCTTTGTAACGGTTAGCGAAGGAGAAATATGACACGGGATTCAGTACACCCAATGGAGCAGAAGAAACGACAGGGAACTGGTGCCGTAAAGATGAAGAATCGCGTAGTAGATGATAATTCAGGAAAGGAGACCACCCGGAAGAGATATATTGCTGACTCGGCAAAATTGCTTATTTACGTAAGATACATATTTGCTGCTGACCATGACTACTCGACGATATTATCGCAGTAAAGGAAACAAAAAAGTTGTCTCTAGATTTTCAATTAATCGCTTCAACTGATACAATATGACAATGGTCTTAGATCGTTTACATACAGTATAGATAGAGAGGAAAACTCGAACGTTATTAATAAATAGATAAACTTATTGTTTTGGTTATTTCATTTACATCTAAAATGAAGCCAAATATATCATCGTTCTTTAAATTCATATGATCATTTCATTCATTTTCGAATGCTGTACTTTGGACCAAAAAGAATATAAAACAAAACCCGATATGATACTGAAGACAATTCATCTAAAGTTATAACACTAAAAATAAACTGTCCGAAGTTATAACACTGACAAACAAATTATCCGAAGGTGTAAAATTGTAGACAATTTGATATGTAACAGCGAAAAAAAATGTCGACAAATTGACGAAAAATGATCAAAAGGTATAATACTGGAGACGCATTATTCATTGGTATATCATCGAAGACAAATTAGCTTAAAAAATTATATAAAAATAAAGGAAATGGCTGACTGGTCTAATTCAGGTCAAAACCATTGCATCCTTAATATAAACTGGAGAGAGGAGACGTAAAATGGAATCATTTGAACAAAATGTCAAATTTATAATACTCATAAACTCCTCGTCTACAAAGGAAAGGATGACCCTTACCAAGGAACGCTCCAGCAACGTTCGGGAGGTGTGACCGGGCCTTAATTGGAGAAGGATCCAAGCAAGATGGAAATGTAATTCAGCGGTTTCAACTTTTGGTCAGGAGTAAGACGAGGTTTTCTGTCATGCGTGAAATAGCAAAGAACATCGCACTGGGGAAACTTAATAATTGTCTATACAGTAGCCGCATTCATTGGTTTTAAGCGGTCAAATATATGAATCTGATAACTTACAAATATAGACATATCTAAGAATGGCAAGATAGTTTTCCTTCAATTCAACAACGAAACATCAGGGAATACCAAAAAAGCGATAAAAACATTAATCAAAACTAGCCAAATTGGTTTAAGCGACATGAGCCTGATAGTGAAAAATGGGAAAAATTTAAAGGAAAAATTACCTTTTTTTCAATCAATATAAAATAGAAAAATCTTGTCAACAAACACATTACAAAATCCACCAGATATCACACACACATGCACACCAACACCCACAAACACACACACACACACACACACCAACACCCACACCCATATATATATATATATATATATATATATATATATATATATATATATATATATATATATATATATAGTAATCAACTTACCTCATTAAAATGTATGATGAGTAAATAAGCACGATTCAGTCGAGAAAACAACTATTGAAAACCAGATGAAATTTCCCGTACCTGTAAAAGCAAAAATAAAACATTTTACGTTCGGCTCCCACAAGTTACCATAGCAACTGAATATACAGTAGGCTATTAGAATCGGTTTACAACTTTACTAGTTGAATAAAGGGGAGGGAAAAAGTTTTGTTTCATCAGGAAGAGATATTACTGTTTTTATTATTATTGTTATTATAATCATTGTTATTTGTACAGTAGCGGTGCAACTATTTATTGGAATTATCATAAAATACTATTAACTTCCATAGAAAACAAAAAAGAGAAAGGAGAACACATAAGAAAATCAATAAATTGAGACAAAAAAGCAAACATGATTACATACTTCCAAACAAATAGCCAAATATAACACCTCCAGGAACAATAAAATCGAGAGAAATTAGATTAGTGAGTTCTCTGTGTCCAATATCCAGAGTCTCAGATGTAAATAGATGCATTAAAAAAAGTTACAGGAGTTGGACAGCTTCTGAAAGAAACCATGCAGCTGAATCCGGGGAAGATGCCGCTAATATACAGAAAGTCTCTTGACCTATTCCAGTGAGCCACGAAGGCATATCCATGTAGGATCTCTCTCTCTCTCTCTCTCTCTCTCTCTCTCTCTCTCTCTCTCTCTCTCTCTCTCTCTCTCGTAGACTATTAATAAAAGGGACCCAAAAAAATTCATCTCCCAAGTAAGACAACGATTTCAAAAATCATTTCACTTCCGCTTGAAATACTTCATACAAGGAGTTCATGTCTAATCTAAGGCGGCTAAGGCGCAAGTTAAATGTCTCGATTTTACCTGTTAGGTTACGACCTACGAAAGCCACTTTACCACAATTGGGTATTGTCAGTTCTCGGATGGGTTACTATCAGAAAAGAAAAACTCAATGCAGCTCACAGTTCCTATACTTACCCGAAGGGTTGAGTGGACAAGGATAGCAGCGTCATGCCATAAAATAATGCATAAAACTTTTAATAGACCAAAATGAAAGCATGTGACGTTGAGTTGTATAAATTAGGCTCACGACACCCTGAGACACTGTTCTAAGGACTTTTCCAATTTCTATTCCGAAAAGATCGTCAGCAAAAAAAAATAAAATGTAAATTTATCTTGGACTTTTCAAAAACCCAATAAAAAGATTAGATATTACCCATTACAATGCCCCTGAAACGGAGGCCAGCCAGAGGGACTACAGGAAATGAGTAAAAAAGGACATTAGACTAGGACAAATACCAGTCTTTTCGTTATCTAGATTTTTCAAAACTCATTTTTTCATTCAATTATATCACAATCATTTTTCTTGCGAGTCCATACTTGTCTGACATACATACATACATACAAACATATATATAGATATACATATAATATATATATATATATATATATATATATATATATATATATATATATATATATATATATATATATATCCAAATAAGCCATATATATTTTTGATACATTAATGTCTGGATTCTCTTAACGACCTCGGGATCAGAGCCCCAGGCGAAATCACACAAAGACAAGAGCTTGGGTCCGGCCGGGAATCGAACCCTGGTCGGCAGCTTGTATAAACAGTGACTAAACCACTTGGCCACGAAGAAAGATAAAAGTCAATGACAATTCTTCTGTACTTATACCTGTCGAATTCAGGTGTTTTGTACTTAGAATTGAAATCAACCCATCTTCACCATCGTAGCTAATTGGTAGTTTGTTACTTGGCATTCAATTAATGATAAATTTTGCACATTTAGACGTGTTTTTCTTATTCAAATAAGCCATATATATTTTTGTTACATTAATGTCTGGATTCTCTTAACGACCTCGGGATCAGAGCCCCAGGCGAAATCACACAAAGACAAGAGCTTGGGTCCGGCCGGGAATCAGATGGGTTAATTTCAAATCTAAGTACAAAACACCTGAATTCGACAGGTATAAGTACAGAAGAATTGTCATTGACTTTTATCTTTCTTCGTGGCCAAGTGGTTTAGTCACTGTTTATACAAGCTTGCCGACCAGGTTTCGATTCCCGGCCGGACCCAAGCTCTTGTCTTTGTGTGATTTCGCCTGGGGCTCTGATCCCGAGGTCATTAAGAGAATCCAGACATTAATGTATCAAAAATATATATGGCTTATTTGAATATGAAAAACACGTCTAAATGTGCAAAATTTACCATTAATTGAATGCCAAGTAACAAACTACCAATTAGCTACGATGGTGAAGATGGGTTGATTTCAATTCTAAGTACAAAACACCTGAATTCGACAGGTATAAGTACAGAAGAATTGTCATTGACTTTTATCTTTCTTCGTGGCCAAGTGGTTTAGTCACTGTTTATACAAGCTTGCCGACCAGGGTTCGATTCCCGGCCGGACCATAGCTCTTGTCCTTGTGTGATTTCGAATGGGGCTCTGATCCCGAGGTCGTTAAGAGAATCCTGACATTAATGTATCAAAAATATATATGGCTTATTTGAATATGAAAAACACGTCTAAATGTGCAAAATTTATCATTATATATATATATATATATATATATATATATATATATATATATATATATATATATATATATATATATATATATATATATATATATTCGGTCAATAACTTAACAATCACTTTTATTGTATATGCATACTGGTAGGACTCTCTCTCTCTCTCTCTCTCTCTCTCTCTCTCTCTCTCTCTCTCTCTCTCTCTCTCTCTCTCTCTCTCGTGTGTGTATGTGTATACGTAAGACTCGAGTTAGTTAACTAAGGCCACGTAATCCCAAAGAAGGAACTCTTTCGGATAACTTCTTTCTATTTAGAACTTGCATTAGATTTATACCCTCCTTGACTGATTTTGAAAACAAGGAAATCAGAGCCACAAAAAGCGAATCTCTTCCAGTTTTAAAACCAGGAATCCGACCCTTAATCCGATTGAGGAATCTGAAGAGAGAGAGGGAAGCCACATTCAGAATAGGAAATAAAACCATCGCAGAAATATTTCGCCTCTCGGTACCAATCAAGTTTTCATCTCGGTCATCCTGTTCATTTGTCTCACACAAGACTCGACTTCCTTTTTCCCTGCTGCCCTAAATGAATTCTCTGATGACGGATCTCGCTCTTCGCCTTCGATTCGATATTCATTTATTTGTTATGTGAGGGATTGAAGGCCATCTGATATTTGGCTTTTAAATGGTGGCTGACATCGAGCTTCTGATATACCCAAGTACCCGCTCCTTCTAATGAAGAGAAAATATTAGACATACGGTAAAGAGCAACGATGTTTTATCAAAATTCAGCCTAATTTGAATTAGACTAAAAAGGCTTTCGATCTTAGTTTAAGAGAAGTTTCCCCAAAAACAGTTTCTCATAATTCCTGTCTTTCTTATTCCCAAAATGATTAAATTTTTCGATGGAATATAAAGGAAAAATCAATATATGATTTTGTGCGTACTTTGTTCATCTACTAATATCCAAGAAATTGCAATTATTTATTCAATTTTATATTTCAAATGAGTTAAATGTTTGTAGCTATTATTCCAGCAATATAAAAACCCACCCATCCCGATCCACAAAAGTTAAAAATCAATCCCATGTCACCAAGAATGTTTTTATATCAATAACATCTTTGTCCTAAAATAATGAGACTTATCAAATTTGTTTCTGAATTCCTCTTAACTAAGAAAAGTTCCTGTACCATTAAAAGATTAGTTTTATATCTCAGTTATGAAGTAGACCCAAACGCTCTCTTCTGTCCGGTTTTGGTGCCACCCCACTACTGCCACAACACAGGAAGGATAACCTCCCAACCACTGGCAGTAGCCTAGATTTAATCTTTCCTTCTGGGAAGAATTAAACTGATACTTTCCTTCGGAGCTTGAGTCCTCACACAGAATGTAATTTTGTTGGTTGCATTGGTGTTCAATTATTTCTTGTTTGGAAATCAAGAAGGAAACACTTCGGTCAGCTAGGTACTGGTGGCATCATGGATAAGACCACGGCTTGTTAAGAAAGCTCCGGATAGATTGGCAGCGCAAACGGGTCCGGAGGTTATGCCATCGGCTAGTAATGACCGAGTTATGGTTAGGTTTAGATATATAACATTAACATAGCACTAGCCACCGAATCACAGGCCATGGAAATTTATAAGTACTCTATATAAAGACTGATTGGACTACGTCCTTAAAGACAAAATTAAAAGTCTGATTCTTAAAGTAATCTTATATATTCCAATATTTCTGAGATTTAAACATAATCCTAAATTTCTTCTTAGAAAATTAATTTAACTTCGGAATCCGATACGATGAAATTGCTATCTAAAAAATTTAAATATCATAATAAAATTCTGCAAGAATTTACCTCATGTCATTTACTAAATCATTTGGTATAAAAGAATCTTTCACCCTTCCTGTTTATTGAAGATATATATATATATATATATATATATATATATATATATATATATATATATATATATATATATATATATATATATATATAACACAAATATAACATGGTTACTTCCCTAACAACGTAAATAAAAAAAAAAAACTTCATTAGCTTGAATCCCACATTCATGGAAAGGGTACAAGTAGATTAAAAGAGAATTACTACTGAAGCCCTTATGATGTCCAATGTATATCATCGATCAGACATTTAATCATTTGTTGAAATAAAATATCACATTTGTGAACGAAAACAGTACTTTGATCGGAAGTTAATTACCAGTAGTTGTCAGTGAATTCAACTGCTCGCATACAATTAATTGGCAGTGGGAACTGTGCTCACAAATAGACGTGTCAATTTTCATTCATTTTCCTGATACAATTCTGTTTTAACCGAGTGATGGAAAAAATCTACAGCATCAATCAGAACTCAATCAATTACAGCTCTTGGGTTAATGAAAAAAACTGTAGTTAGTGTAAATGAATAAATAAAAATGCCTCCGTTCATAGATGCATAAAACTGTGAAAAGGGAAGCCACATGGCCATCAGATGCCAAACCCAATGTTTACGATTCCTAAAATAATGTCTTCAAGATAACGTATGTATATATATATATATATATATATATATATATATATATATATATATATATATATATATATATATATATATATATATATATATATATATATATATATATATATATATATATATATATATATATATATATATATATATATATATATATATATATATATACATATATATACTTAGCATTTCACCATGGTCACTACAATCGCCTCGAATACAGGCGAACTAAAAGAATGAATAGAATTCGTCTCCAAAGTAGATCACAATGGCTTAACATAAAGAATCATGGTTTTCATTTGCGTAAATTACATAATGTAGTTCATCTATAAAGGGAAGGGAGACATCCAGGAATGAGACAACTACGGAGGCATAAAGCTGATAAGCCATACCTTGAAAATATGGGAGAAGATCATTGAGAAGAGACTCTGAGATGAAATAACAATTGGTGAGGAACAATTTGGATTCATGCCAGGAAGAAGGACTGTAGAATATTTGCTTTGAGGCAGACGATAGAAAAACATCGGGAGAAACAGAAAGGATTACATATGGTCTTTGTTGACATGGAGAAGGAATACGATCGAGTACCACGTCAGGAACTGTGGAGATGTATGAGAGAAATGGGAGTCCCTGAGAAATACGTAAGAATCACCCAAAATATATATGAAAGGGCAGAAGCAAATGTTAAGTGCAGTATTGGCCTAACAGAAAGTTTCCCAGTAAATGTGGGACTACATCAGGGGTCTGCATTGAGCCCTTACCTATTTGATCTGGTCATGGATGTAGTAACACAAGGTATTAGAGATCAGTGTATGATTTTTGCTGATGATGTTATACTGTGAAGCACTAGGTGGGAGGTAGTAGAAGAGAAACTGGAGGAGTGGAGAAGAGAAATGGAAAATAGGGGATTAAAGATCAGCAGGAAGAAGACAGAGTATTTGAGATTGAAAAATGGCGAGAATGGGGAAGTTAGTTTACAAGGAGAGAGATTGAAAAGAGTTGAAAATTTTAGGTATTTAGGATCAACAGTTGCAGAGGATTGTGATCTGGGGGCAGAAATAAACCACAGAATACAAGCAGGATGAAAGAATTTGAAAAAATTGCGTGGAGTACTGTGTGACAGAAAAATAGGGGTTAAGTTAAAAGGTAAAGTACACAGGACTGTTGTGAGACCGGCAATGATGTATGGAGCGGAGACGTGGGCAATAAAGAAAACAGAAGAGAAGATGGATGTGGCAGAGATGAGAATGTTGAAATGGATGTGTGGGGTGACAAGAAGAGATAAGATACGGAATGAGGTAATTAGGGGTACCACAGGCGTTAGAAAACTATCAGATAAGATCCAATAAAGTAGACTGAGGTGGTATGGTCATGTCATGAGAAGAGATGAACAGTATATTGGGAGGAGAGTGATAGAAATGGAGGTACAGGGACCGAGAAGGAGAGGGAGACCAAAGCGAAGGGGGGTGGACTGTATGTATCAAGGATGACCTTCGATCAAAGGGATTAACCGGTGAAGAGGTGTGGGACAGAGGTAGATGGAGAAAGTTGACCAGAAACATCGACCCCACATAGAAGTGGGAAAAGATGTAGACAAAAGAAGAAGTCCATTACTTTTGAATACCATTTTGAACCATCATGTTACTTTTAATTTATCTCTTACAATAATTATACATGGCGATTAAAAAAAAAAAAAAAAAAAAAAAAAAAACTGAATGATGTCCTCACGAAAAATAGCTTAAATATCTCCCCCGATGCATTTCCTTCTAAAAATAAGACGCAGCAAACTTCCACTAAGCTAGAGACAAAGTTCGGCGGAGGAAAAGGCGTGACTCTCTTGAAGGAAGTTTGACGTCGTGTGTGCCAAAGGGCTCTGGGATCCTTCTCGCCTCAACCCTCAGTACCGGAGGATTTGCTGGCCGAAAATAACCGGGGTCTTTCCTTACACCTATGCACAGAGTTTGATGCGCGAGCACGTTCAAGGGCCAAGGCTTTGGAGAATTTACTCACGCGAAAACCGAAGTTAAATTTCCCACCACCAGATGGAAGCCTCTATAGTTTTTAAAAGCGTTTATTAATTCGACAACTCCAAATATACGCACTGCTTAATTGAATCTTCTCTGTATACAATTAAAAAAGGATAAAAAGCTGCATAAAATAATATGATCGCGATCTACGTACGCAATTCAAGTACGTAAAAGTCTGTAATATTCTATACAATAATTGATTTTTCCTCTATGTTCACCGCCAAAACCATGTGGTATACAGGAGATAAAGTGGATTAGTTCTATGATTGATATCAAAGATGGCTTGGGAAATGGTAACAAGTCTTTTCATGAGCCAGGAATTATGCTTGACTTAGCCGTCTTTTGATATCAAACATCCATTATGTATACACACACGATTGATATCTACTTGGCCTTTCATTTGACGACACTAGGGTTTGATGCCGATGTGAGATGGAAAATTTGTGTATACATATACATATATACATACATACAGAGAAATGATGGACCTACAAATGCTTGGCTGCTGAGAACCTGTAAAATCATTACATAGCAAAGAAAAATGAAGAGAGGTCCCTTGGTCAAAGCAAATACAAACAGACAATAATAAAGAAAGCAAGAGCCAAATTATTGGAAGTTTGGTAAAATTGTGACACGAGGATTCATGATGACTTTGCAAGTAATAGAAGCCATGACCACAACGCTACCTATTTGGCTACGAGAGGACCGGACACTTACAGGAGATAATGAACAGGTGATTAAATCTTAAGAAACCCTAACCCCAATATAAATTCAAATCAAGGTAAAACCCTTTGAGTGGGAAAAAATATTTCTTTGTCACAGCTACTTCGAACTTGAGCAGAGATCTATTCTTTATCAATAAAAATAAAAAGGATTGAGAAGAGAGTGCCAAGGACCGAGGTCTTCTGAAACAGGGTAAGTGAGAAGTTTGAGGAAAGAGGGGGAGGAGGAGAGGTGAGGGGGAGGAAGATATTGGTGGAAGAGGTATGAGCAGGAGACACGGCGAGGAAGGAAAGAGGGGATAGGCATGAGTAGAAGAATCTTCATAAGTCGGGTTTACTCTATGAGAAGTAATAATGCTCGAAGAGCCATTCACTCAATTAGCTGCATCGATTTCTGTTCAACAAGAGAAAATTAAGGTCGAAACCATAATAGTGTAGGAAAATGACTTGAAAACCAGAAAAAAATAGTCTATTCAGGCCAATATATTGAAGAGAAATCATACGTTAAAGGGAAATAGATTGAGCGAGCATCAAACTTTACAAGGAAATTTACCAAGGAATCAAACTTGGTGGGAAATTGGCTTAATTCATTTATCCAATTGAAAGGAGAGAAGTTTTGGGGAGAAACTAAAACCGAAGTATTAAAGGTATTGAGAAAGATTTAGACATTCGAACAGAAATCGATTAAATAAGAATCGTTTGAAAAGTAAAACCTCTATGTCTAAATGGGGCTAAAAAGACCAACCATTAAGGAAAATGTAATACTGAAATCTGCCTCTCTTTATCTCCCCCCCCCCAACCCTCCATCCCTCCCCATTTCTATTGATAGAGGTCTCGGTCTCCTGAGGGACGCTGGTCATAATTACTCAAATGAAAACGGTAATCCTCGGATTAAAAGGTACAGCAGTTATTTTAACTCTATTACAAGGTTCTGAATTTTCTTCCCGCTGGTTTCATTTTACTCTTATAACCTTTCTTAATTATTTCCAGATTATTGCTTCCCTTGCTATTAACCACACTCCATTTTCCTCTCTTTTCCATTATTTTTTACTTAAAAGGAATTTTGCCTAGTCATCGAAACGTTGTCGTCGACTGGCAGCAAAGTCCGAAGTCAGATCTCAAAAAGAACAGCAGCACGATACATTTCTCGCCTTTGAGGAAGACGGGAAAAACAGTTCACATATTCGACAAAATGCAGCCAGTCATCATACGTCACCATGACTTTAATTGACTCATAAATATCTCAAATGACAAGAGAGATAAATACTGAACACCTTCAAAGGAAAAAGAAATCCAGCATCATTATAATAACGCCTTTGTAAAGACACGAATGGTTTTGGAATTATAAGATTATGCGTACTTAGTCATTACAAAACGCAATTTCAAATGACGTTATTTCCAATTCATAAAAAAAGACGATAATTAAGTCAGTAATTTACTCTTGGAGAATGAGGAAAAGGACGTCTTCTTGATATTAGAAGTATTTAGGCAGAATTTTAATTATTCCTCCAAAGACACACACCCTAATACAGTATATGCATACATATGTGAAATTGTATTTTCATGACTAACAGGTAACAGCTTGACTAAGGCACCAGCCTCCCGTTGAGATACTACCGCTAGAGATTTAATTGGGTCCTTTGGCTGGCCAGACATTACTACATTGGATACCTCTCTCTAATTATGGCTCATTTCATCTTTGTCAACACATTCACAAAATAGTATGGCCTATTCTTTACACATTCTCCTCTTTCCTCATACACTTGATAATACTGAAATTACCAAACAATTCTTCTTCTCTCAAGAGGTTTACTGCACTGTAATTGTTCAGAGGCTACTTTCCTCTTGGTAAGGCTAGAATAGAGTCTTCAGGCATGGTAAGCAGCTCTACTGAGAGAAAGACACTTCTTTATCAAACCATTGTTCTCCAGTCTTGCGTTGTGCCATAGCCACTGTATCATGGTCTTCCACTATCTTGGGTTAGAGATGTCTTGCTTGAGGAACACAGTACTCTATCTTGTTTCTCTTTCTTTTGTTATTTTGAAGTTTTTATCCTCTTGTAATTTTCAAGTTTTTTTTTAGT
Source organism: Palaemon carinicauda (assembly GCF_036898095.1). Lineage (NCBI taxonomy): Eukaryota > Metazoa > Arthropoda > Malacostraca > Decapoda > Palaemonidae > Palaemon > Palaemon carinicauda. Next base: position 133,044,578 of record NC_090732.1, on the reverse strand, counting down.
TTATAAATGGAAGATTTATTTTAATGTCATTATTGTTCTTACACTTCTCGAAGTTTTTCCTTATTTCCTTCCCTCAGTGACCTATTTTCCCTGTTGAAGCCCTGGGGCTTATGGCATCCTGCTTTTCCAACTAGGGTTGTAGCTTAGCAAATAATAATAATAGCATTTTGTCCTAAACATGGGCTGCCACAACAGGTTCTCAATAAGACACTGGGAATGAGGTTGCTGACCTATATATTTTTCCTCAACCCCAATAGACCAACTGGTGGGCTGATTGGTGAGAACAGAGACAAAACCTTTCCAAGACAAGACCAGTAAGCTACCAACGAGTTAGGGAGATGTGCCTAAAGTGTGATCAGTAGCATTCTCGCCAACCAAGCCAGGGGATCCAGGTTTGGTACGTCGAAGTGAGACGAGTGGCTGAGTAGTATCCTTTAAAGGCCATATTAATACCTCAATTCAGATAAGCTTAAAATCTAGTAACTGATAGTTCAACTTTTCTGGTGTTCGAAACCAGGGTTAAAAACACCTGGGGCTAAGGCTTCATCTAAAAATTCTTCCTGATAAATATAACATATTTTGGCGACATATATATATATATATATATATATATATATATATATATATATATATATATATATATATATATATACACACACACACATATATATATATATATATATATATATATATATATATATATATATATATATATATATATATATATATATACACACTCTGTTGGTGGCAATTATAAACTGTGAGAAGGCTTCTGATTCTTCCAACACTCCAGCAGTAATATAACGCCCAAAAACAGTCAATAGTTGAATCTTATGTGTGAGAGGCGCCAGTTAGGTGATAACCGAGTTACTGAGAGGCGTGGTGAATGCAACTAAACTTTATTAAACAAGCGTGGAGTTTGTATACAGCAACTTGCGAGCAAGAACGTCTCAAAAATTCAAACATGAAAAAGCTTTTGCTAGCATTAAAACACAGGATGGACTATTAACTGTGCAAGGAAGAGCGAGTGATCAGATAAAAGCTTAAAACTGTTACAGTGTACAAACGTGTAAGAAACACGTGAGGTACATATGTTTGAACACCTAAATATATCTATATGGGAAGTAATGGGAGTGGATTTTGTTGTTCATGCCATATATTTGTGTGAGAGAAACATGTGACAGAAATTACTACATCTTGTGGTTTTCAATGCGGTACGAAAAAGACAATAATTCTACAAACCAAAGCACAGACACTTCAGTCAATTCATCCAAAGCATACGCCTCAGGTTGGGGTGTTAAATGCCACGTGAAAATGTTGATGATATTCATAATCGATTCCCATATAATTAAACATTTGATGCTAAATTATATAAAAATACTAAGAACATTCTTCTTAGACTCACGTAATTACCGATTGCATTTCTAGACAGGAAAACACCAAGCATTTTTATCATTAGAAAGGAGGTTTATTGAATGTCTTAAAAAATAGGTAGCGCAGATAAAATCATTCAAAGAAAATAGTCCGTGAAATTAAAAAATCTCAGACTGCGTAAAGAGAGTTAGAAACCTCCATATAATCTGAAATCAGATATCTAAAAGTCAATGCCCTTCGTGACTTATGTCATCGACTTGAAATTCGACAGAGTTGCTGTCAGGCGGAAACATTGAGATGACATGAATTTGCCTTTTCCCGGGCGTCTTTAGTCACAGATTTCTCCTCCACTTGAAATGATTACGTGACCTCTTGACCTTTGAAATCACAACTCTAAATTCAGCGCGCTTCCGTCCTCATCCAATCAAGAGTCACTTGGGATCTCGCAAAGACGTGCACATTTGATCATCCCAATTTCTGCATGGTTCGGTCGCTGGAAACCGTAAGTGCCTTTTTTCTTTGCAAAACAGTTTTCACATAATATTCATTTAAAGAAGTTGCATCTTTGGCTGAATCTAACTGATACATCATTTTATTTCAAAGAGGAATTTTCACTCAGTATTTATTGGCAAGAAAGAACCTAAGGAATTCAAGGACAGCCATTTCGGTCCTTCATGTTTTTTTTTTTCTTTATTAAATCTATTTTTGTTTGGTTGATTGAGAATGTGTTTGGACTTGGTTCATGACCTTGGGGCATAGGCCCCGGGAAGGGGGCGGAGAGGCCATTCCTGCCGATGCTTAAATGGAGGCGGGGAGGCAAATTCCACCATTGTACCAGGGAATTGTTCAAGGAAGCTGGACTTCAATATGGAACAAAGGATGCGGGGATGGAGGCAAAGGGGTCGAAGGGACGCTACAAAGACCTTTCAGTAATGCTTACAGTGCACCACGTTAGATGACCTGTCGATATTATCCTATTCTGGGTTGAATTGTGTTTGTTCTTATAGTAATTCTACATATTGTTTAGGAATTTCTGTCAAATCTGGTATTAGATTACGTGATAAACAAAGGATTGATCAGCTTCATAACATTTATGTCACATATTTCTCATGGATGAAGGATTCTAGTTATTTCAAAAATACTTCCGCATATTCGTTATCTATAAAAAAAGTTATCCTGATAAAAAGATAAAAAACAGTAAACTACCTAAAAAATTTAAGGCTTATATTTAGGAACACGGCGGAAAAAATATTAAAAAATCTAATGCTCGTTTTCGGAGCTAAAGCCGCGATCATGAAAATACAAGGAGTAATTCCAGCATCGCAAAGGGTCTCTGAAGTTCAGCCCAGCAAGAGCAATAGCATTCTCTAAACTTACTTTTAAATGAGACTCTGCGAACGAAAGAACAGAGCGGAATAGTCCTCAAATCTTCTCGATCTCTCTCAGTTGATTATTCTCAAGAGACGAAATGAATAGACAGAAATGCTTTAGTGAAACTTCGAGAACTCTTGTGACTCTTGACATATCATCAGTCGTCTCGAATTCAAACAGAAAACAATTGGAAATAATGTTCTCTTTTAATAGCAATTGGAGAATATTAATTCCTCGTTGACAGAATACATCAATATCAGAATGTTCTCTTAATGCCGATTGAACCCAAAAGACAAATTAAATCTAATTAACAAAATGGACACAATTTACAAAATGTATCAACAGAGACTTTTTAACTAATGACGAGAATAAACTCTGTGACCAAAGTCCCCGATGTACAAAATCTAACCCTTGTAAAAATACGCCCAACGATCAAAATATATTCAATGTTCCAATAGACAAAATGTGGGAGTGTAGCTTTAAAGTGAGTATATAGTACAGTATTATGAAATGTACATAAAGTTTCTTGTTTGCGAAAACTGACTAACAAATAAAATTCAATAAATATACAAAAGGTAAATAATGGACAAAGCCTGCAATCATGCAATATGTGCACAGTTAACAAAATGTATACCGAACACGAAATTTTTTCTACATATGATAGGTAACCAGATTAATAAATGTCATCAAAAATAAAAATGTACCTAATGTAACCAAAGGACAGATGTACTCGGTGAACCAAAGAGTATATTTTGTTAAAAGTAAACTTTCTGTTCCGAGAGTACAATCCAACGATCTACTGCATTTTCCATTTGATTATACTCTGAATATTTTGTATTATTGGGTAAATGAATTAATTCATCGAGTATATTGTGTCAATTAGATATAATTTGTTTAGTGTATCACTACCCGTAACAAAGTCTAAAATGAACTAGTTTCAGAATTTACGAGAGTTCTAAAATATCTACCGATCTACAAGAACCATCGGTGAATTTCGATTCAGTTTTAAGTATATTCACTCTCTCTTAGTACAGAGGACGCTTGAAGATCTGTTTGAACATAGATCCAAGAACAGTACACGACACAGCAATGGTGCAATAGGATGTAATGAGCAGACCTTTTTCATTGATTCTTTTAGTAGATTGTGTATCCTAACACACATTTCCATATATGTATGAATTTACTCCTTCATAACCTTAGGATGAGTAGTGAAAACAATTATCCGGGCAAATTTGAAATTGTTGGTTAGTTAAGAGAAATGTGATCAATTAGAATTAAATCAAAATCAAGGCAAAACACAACCATTATCCTGTTACAAAATACCTATCACTATAACATATGAATGTGAATAGTCAGTCGTTTAATTAATTCATAGAAAAATACAATCCACAGTAATAAAAGATTATACAGTAAATACAACTTGGCCAAAATTTAATCTTGTCAGGTTGTAAAGAATAACTACCTGCTGATTTAATCCAGCCATATCTAATCTACTAAATTCTATTTAAAATCCACAGTCAATAAATTTTCAAGGTTTTTATGCCCTCTGGAAGTAGCAAATCTTGAACGATAGCTTAATGTTCTTCAAGCAAAAAATGAAACTTATTTCTTAAAAAAATAAGCACTATATAATGGTTATCTATAGGGGAAGAATTTCTTCCAGGTGAACAATTTTGGACCACAGAATTATGCATTTTCACTTGACTGCACTGCATGCTTAGTCCAAAGGCTTATAGGCCGCTCATGAATGGCAGGGGCAAGGGACAGTGACATTGCCCTATCCAGCAGGACAATATCCAAGAGACTGACCATATACACATATGACCCCTCTCCACCCAAGCTAGGACCAAGGAGGGCCAGGCACTGACTGCTGATAACTCCGCAGATAGAACTATAGGCTCCCTTAAACACCCTATCCTTAGCTCACAAGGAGGGTGAGGTTGCA
>NC_090732.1:133009888-133032388 GCF_036898095.1 Palaemon carinicauda | reverse complement strand
CGTCTATGATTCGTGTGCGAGAGAGAGAGAGAGAGAGAGAGAGAGAGAGAGAGAGAGAGAGAGAGAGAGAGAGAGAGAGAGAGAGAAATATTCTAAATGGTAATTTCCAGCAAATTCATTCACAGAGAATCGTCTTCGCCCCCATCCGTCAAGTCCACTGGAATCTGGAGGAGACAGTCTCCATTCATTGTGCAGAGGAGCCTCGTGAAAACTATCCTTGATGTCATCCTTTCCGTTGACTTCTTTCAGTGATGGAACGTCCAGATGGACAATGACCAAGTTTTCGAGAACCATGACAGATTCTGTACAATGAGAGTATTTAACCTTATCTTATTTCGAGATATATATATATATATATATATATATATATATATACATATACATATATATATATATACATATATATATATATATATATATATATATATATATATATATATATATATATATATATATATATATATATATATATATATATATATCATCCTCCTCCTACGCCTGTTGACGTTACGGGCCTCGGTTAGATTTCGCCAGTAGTCTCTATCTTTTAACTCGATGCTTATCCATTCGTCATCTGCTACTTCGCGCTTCATGGTCCTCAGCCATGTAGCCCTGGGTCTTCCAAATATTCTAGTACCTTGTGGAACCCAGCTGAACGTTTGGTGATCTAATCTTTCTTGGGGAGAGCGAAGAGCATGCCGAAACATTCTCCATCTACCCCTCATCATGATCTCATCCATAGGGCACTCGAGTAATCTCTCGTATAGTTTCCTTTCTAATCCTGTCCTCCCATTTAACTCCCAATATCTTTCTTAGGGCTTTATTTTCAAATATACTAAATCCATTGGAGATTGTTTCATTGTCATACCATGACTCATGTCCATAGAGTAACACCGATCTCACTAAACTGATATATAGTCAGATTTTTATAAGAAAATTTAGGGGATTTGATTTCCAAATTTTACTTAAACTAACCATTTTCTGAATTGCTTTTTTTCAATTTTTCACTAAACTCTGATTCTAAAGACCCTGTATTGGAAATCATTGTTCCTAAATACCTAAATGATTCTACCTCATTAATCCATTCTCCTTCCAATATTTCATCTTCCATAGCATACTCCGTTCTCAACATCTGTCTTTCTTCTATTTATCTTCAGCCCCACCTCGAGTGATATTTCATGGATTCTGCTAAGCAAGCATTGCAAATCATGTGGTGTTCTGCTAAGAAGGACAGCATCATCAGCATACTCTAGGTTTGCTAAATTCCTATCACCAATTCAGTTCAATCCTTCTCCATGAGGAGGATAAACAACATACGTGACAACACATTCCTTTGGAGTACTCCGCTGTTCACTAGAAACTCACTTGTTAAGACTACAGTAACCTTAACTTTGCACTTGCTATGCTCATGAACTGACTTAATTAAATTTACATATTTAGGAGGAAGTCCATGAAAACGTAGGATTCTCCACAAAATTGGCTGGTGCACACTATCAAAGGATTTTTCATAGTCCACAAATACCATCAAAAGGGGATTTCTATATTCTATGCAATGCTGTACAACACGTCTCAAAATGAAAATTTGGTCAGTACAACTCCCACCTTCTCTAAATCCTGGTCCTTCATCTCTCAGCTTCTCATCAATATCTCTCTCCAGTTTCTTAGGAATAAGCATACATATTTTCATAACTAACGTAAGTGTTATCCCTCTGCAATTATTGCAATTAGTTAGGTCTTCTTTTTTAGCTATTTTCACCAACACTCATAACTCCCAATCATCAGGTTTTGCCTCTTCATGCCACATCCTACAAAATAATCTTGTAAGTAGTCTGGGAGTCACTTTATTTTTTACCACTATCATTTCAGCAGTTATTCCATCGTATCCAAGGGCTTTCCCTCTCTTTAGTTTTTTTGAGGATAGCTTCGACTTTAAACACACTGAATTCATTCATGGGCACATCAAGGTCTTTATCAGCTTCAGGTATTATCAATCAAATTATTCCCTTCATATGTCCTATTCATAACCTCACTAAAGTGTTCCATCTAACGTTGTCTTTCTTCTTTTTCTGTTGCTATAATAGAGCTATCTCTCTTTTTGATGGTTATATGCTTCTTCTTCTTTGACCCAGTCGAGATTTCATTAATAATTCTATGAGCAATTCTCACACCATAGCGACTTCCTGAATTCATAGCTTTGTCGGCCTCATCTGTTTTACTGTCTGAATACTCTCTCCAGTCATTCCTGGCTTTTCTTTTGACCTCGCTGTCAATACTGAAATACTTAGCATTCTCTACCTTATAATTTTCATTACTTCCTCGAAAACTTTCAACAATAAATTTCTGTCTTTGTCTTCTTTTTATAGTATCCCAAGTATCATTCGATATCCATGGCTTTTTCCTTGTAACTGTTTATCCAAAGACTTCACTACCAACTGACTGATATATGTTCTTAATATCACACCATTCTTCATTAATTGTCTGTTCTTCGTCTCCTCAAGTTTCTAAGACTGCAAATCGATTCTTACATTCAATTCCTAATGTTTCTCTGTGTTCTTCCTCTAGAAGCTTCTTTCTGTTGGCTGCTTTCAGTTGTAATTTCAGTGTGGCAATGAGGAGCTGGAAAACACTACCAATATCTGCACCTCCATAGCTTCTTACTTTTCTCTCAGAGTCCTCCTTCTCTCTTTATTAATGGCAATGTGAACCATCTGATTTTTGTAATTGCCACATGGTGAAGTCCATGTAAACTTGTGGATGTTCTTATGTTGGAACAGAGTACCTCCAATGACAAAATTGTTTCCTGAACAGAAACTCATGAAATGTGCTCCATTTTCATTTGCAACTTCGCCAAGACCCTCGACACCCATCAAATTCTCTATCCCTTGATTATTTCTTCCAACTTTAGCATTGAAGTCACCAATCACAATTTTCATATCTCTCTCAGGGATCTCATCTATTATCCTCTGCAGTTCTTCATAGTACTCATCTTTCCTTTCTTCAGGGGAATCATTTGTTGGGGCTTAGCAAACTATAATACTCATATTGCACTGCTTTGGTTTGAACTTTGCTAGTAACAATCTACTATTTACAGCTCTCCACTCGGTTAATGCCTTTTCTGCTCTTGGTGTCATCATCATTCCTACCCCTTCTCTTCCAGCTCCATCTGATCTTCCTGAGTAAATATTTATTCCCTTGTTCAAAAGTTTCCTTACCAATCCCCTTACAACGTGTTTCACTTAGGGCCAAATTACCCAAACTACATTTTATAAATTCACTCTCCAATGCCGTAACTTCCCAATCTGATTCATGGTTCTAACATTCCAATTACCTATTTTCAATTTTTCATTAGTATTTATAAACCGGGAGATTTTTAGCATCCCGCTACGGCCGGGACTAGGGGCCATTCTTCCATCTCCTCTATCCATGACTGACTAAATCCATAGGGGATTCATTGGCTAGATACATCAAAGGATAGCCAGTTCCTTGTGATGTGCAGTGCCTATCTAACTAAGGCAAGTGACCCCTGCCGGTCCATACTAATTCTAGTAAGATCGACCACCAGGCATCAGGAGTACAAGCCGAAGAGACCATTTTTCCATCGCCCTAAACCCATACGTCATCCTGCTGCCAGTGACTTCATCGAGATTTAGGGGGGCATTTCCTCCAAACCCAAAGCTCTCGTTACTCTACCAAGTTGCTCATCCGCTTATACGAGTATAACCGTTGGCAAACATGGGTTGCTAAGATATACCGTCTAGCACGGTAACATGGATTATTAAGACATACCGCCTAGCATGGTACATATACCGCCTAGCGCGCTAAGATACCCCTAGCATGGTTATAACACCTAGCACAGTAAAATACCGCCTAGCATGGTAATATACCGCCTAGCATGGTAGAATACCGCCTAGCACAGTAATATACCACTTAGCGCGGACAAATACTTACTGTCTGTTAAATTTCTTATTCATGATCTGGATATTAATCTATTGCACAGCCTTTCAGTTAGTTCTTTACGCAGATTACATAAGATTTTTCATAATTCAGACCTTCCCCCCACAAATAGTCATTTCGATTCCGCTGTTGCCAGAGTATGATTGCTGTTTGTCTGCGCCTAAAATACAATTATTCAGAAAATTAAAAGTTGACAAAAATCTGTTGGTCTGTCGAACCAAAATTATGATGGTCGACTGAAGACCCTCACTAATAAGAGAAGGATCACGCAAGATGAAAATTTAATTTGCTGTTTTAACTCCTGGTCGGGAATAACACGAGAATTTCTGTCATGCGTTAAATGGCAAAGAACATCGTACTGAAAAACTTAATTAACAAGGTTAATTGAAAAGTCATATATTTTAATCTGACAACTTACAAAAATAGACGTATCAAAGAATGTCAAGACATTTTCCTTCAGCCCAACAACAAAGCATCAAGTAATATCTCAAAAGTAATTAAAACTTTAATCAAATCTAGGCGAAATTGGTTCCAGCAACAAGAGCCTGATAGTAAAAAATGTAATATAATTCAAGTGAAAAATCATGTTTTTTTTGTTTTTGTTTTTTTTAATCAATGTAAAAACGTTAATAAATCTCCATCAATATAAGTCTTTACAATCATAACTTTGTCAATAAACATATCACAAATTCATCAAATACTACAGAGAGACACCCACACGCACACACACATACGCACACACACATACACACACACACACACACATATATATATATATATATATATATATATATATATATATATATATATATATATATATATATATATATATATATGTTACAGTCAAATTGTGAAACTAGCCGTTTCATGTAATCCCTGAAAATTTCAGTCATTTCACAAAATGACCATTTCACTCGGTCATTTCTTGAAACGACTAAAATATTCATCTATTCCGTGAAATGGCTGCAAAATTGGTGTCTTCATTACACAATCTGGCTAAAACTCTCAAGAGAAGGAGGGAGGGAGTGTTTATTCATATCCTTATTATTATTTCTATTCTTAATTATGATTTTCTCTTCCTTCTTTCTTCTCCCTTCCTTCTATCTTTTCTCTTCCTTCTTTCTTCTCTCTTCGTTTTTTATCTTCTGTTATCTTCTTCTCTTTCTTTCTTTCTACGCCCATCTTTCCTTTTTTTCTCTTATCTCTTCTTTATTCTTCCTTCTCTATCTTTCTTCTTTCTTTCTTCTTTCATCTTTCTGCTTCTTTCTTCTTCCTTCTTTCTTTTTTTCTTCTTCTTTCTTTCTCTTTTCTTCTTTCATGTTCTTTCTTCTTCTCTTTTCTTTTTCTTCTTTTTTATTTTAGGATTTTTTAGCTTTATATATTTTTGGTATTTTTTACCTGGCCGCGGGGATTCTTCCACAGAAAACACAGCATACTAGAAGGAGTCACACTTGTTTGTTCTGCATTTGTCCACCTGACAAAAAACAGTAAAAGTCAATCTTCATCAAGGAACAAAGCATACTAATACAAGTCAGACTTCTTCCATCTGATGAGTCCCTCGTGTAGAATATCCCATAGGTATCCAGAATAGATTGGGAACGATCGTCATCTTGTTTTCATGCTGCCATTTTTTTTAATATATATTCTAGTTTCATAGCTTCAATTCTTTTTTCAAGCCAGTTTGGGAAATTTTCTTCAGAGAACACAGCACACTGAAAGAAGTCAGACTTGTTTCTTCTGCATTTGTCCACCTGACAAAAAATTGTACAGGTGAAGCTTCATTAAAGAACAAAGCATACAATGAGATTCACACTTCTTCCCTTTGCTGACCCATCTTGTAGAATATCCCTTACGTATCAAAAATATATTGGGAACAGTCGCCATCTTGTTTCTCCGCTGCCATCTTTTTCTTATCTTTTTTTATATTCTAGTTTCATATATTTATTTTCTTTTTCAATCAGTTTTAGATCTTCTTCAGAAAACACAGCACACTAAAAGAAGTCAGACTTATTTGTTCTGCATTTGTCCACCTGACAAAGGAACAGTACAATTGAATCTTCATAAAGGAACAAAGCATACTGCTTTAAGTCAAACTTTTTCCCTCTGCTGATCCATTCTGTAGAATACGCCTTGAGTATCCAAAATAGATTGGGAACAGTCGCTATCCTCTTTCCCCGCTGCCATCTTTATATATATATATATATATATATATATATATATATATATATATATATATATATATATATATATATATATATATATATATATATATATTCTAGTTTCATATATATTTTTTTTCAATCAAGTTTTTTTTTGTGGCCCCCCCCCCACAAAAAAAAAAAAAAAAAAAAAACTTGATTGAAAACACAACATACTAGAAGAAGTCAGCCTTGTTTGTTCTGCATTTCTCCACCTGACAAAGAAACTGTACAGAGGAACATAGAGGAACAAAGCATACTAGAGAAAGTCAGACTTCCCACCCGTGCTGAGTCCATCTTGTAGAATATCCCTTAGGTATCCAGAAAAGATTGGGAACAGTCGCTATCTCGTTGTTTCCCTGCTGCCATTTTCCTCTTATTCTTCTTTTGGATATTCTAGTTTCATATATACATTTTTTCATTTTTTTAGTCTATATTTGGGGGGGGGGAATTTCAGTTGTTTTATGGATTATTTAGTTTTTCATGTATTTTTTTTTTAATTTCTATAATATTTTTCTGGATATTTGCACTCTTGAACGAGTCCATAGAGTGAACCTGTTTATTCTGAATTTAAATATTTCAGTATTTCTTGCATTCTATATAAAGCTTCTTCCTCAGAATCTCTTCTCAGAATTTCTCTTAGTATACCACATAATATTCCACATCCATTGATATTAATCATATTTTCAGTGATATTTTCAGTTCCGTCAAAATGCTCTCTAAGTTCTTTCACTTTACCTTATTGAACTTCTACTGGGATTGTTTTCTTCCATATTCCTTTTTCCCTTTTTCTCTTGTTCTCGCATGTTTGAATTAGTTCATCAACAATTAATATTTCGTGTGATCTTTCGTATTCCAGTATTTCTCGTATTCTAGATAAGGCTAAGTCCTTAGCATCTCTTAGAATATCTCTCAGTACCCTATTTTCTTCCACATTCATTACTTTGATATTATTCACATTTTCAGTACTTCCAGCTCCCTCAAAATGCTCCTCAAATTCTTTCATTTGGCCTTTTTGAACTTCTACTGGGCTTGTTTTATTTTTTTCATCTTCCCATTTCTCTTTTTATATTATTCTTGTACTTTCGAATGAGTTCATGAACTATACCTATTTCGTGTGATCTTTCGTATTCAAGTATTTCTCGTATTCTAACTATGGCCGAGTCCTTAGCATCTCTTCTCAGAATTTCTCTCTGTACCTCATATTCTTCCACATTCATTACCTTGATATTATTCACCTTTTCAGTGATATTTCTTATTCCCTCAAAATACTCTATAAGCTTTTTCACTTGGCCTTTTTCAACTTCTACTGGTCTTATTTTCTTCTTCCATATTCCCTTTTCTCTTTTTATCTTATTCTCGTACTTTTGAATTAGTTCACCATCTATTCCTTTTCCGTGATCTTACGTAATCCAGTATTTCTCGTATTCTAGCTATGGCTGAGTCCTTAGCATCTCTTTTTAGAATTTCTCTCAGTACACCATTTTCTTCCACATTCATTACTTTGATATTATTCACATTTTCAGTACTTCCAGCTCCCTCAAAATGCTCTTTAAGTTCTTTCAATATGCCTTTTTGAACTTCTACTGGGCTTGTTTTATTTTTTTTTTCACCTTCCCATTCATCTTTTTATATTATTCTCATACTTTCGAATGAGTTCATGAACTATACCTATTTCGTGTGATCTTTAGTATTCTAGTATTTCTCGTATTCTAACTATGGCTGAGTCCTTAGCATCTCTTTTTAGAATTTCTCTCAGTACCATTTATTGTTCTACATTCATTACTTTGATCTAATGCACATTTTCTGTGATATTTTCATTTCCTTCAATATGCTTTATAGGTTTTTTTAATTTGATCTTTTGGAACTTCTACTGGGCTTGTTTTCTTCTTTCATATTCCCTTTTCCATTTTCATCTTATTCTCGTACTTTCGAATGAGTTCATCAACTATTCCTATTTCGTGTGATCTTTCGTATTCCAATATTTCTCGTATTCTGGGTAAGGCCGAGTCCTAAGCATCTCTTTTCAGAATTTCTTGCAATGCCACATATTTTTCCACACAAGTTTGTTATTATTAGTTTGGTGTCCGACGACCTTACTCTTCCCTCCAATTCTTCAGTCTTTTTTTTTTTTATTCTCTCTCTCCTCCATGTTTCTTCCTACCTTTTCAAAATAGGTTCGTATTTTTCTATTAAACCTGCTACAATAGTCTTGTTGCTATTATCGAGTTTCTCTCTTCCACCTTATCTTTGACGAGTCCTTCCTTTTGGTCATTATAAGATCGTGATTCATTCTCAGACATTCCCCTTGCATCCACATTAAATGTTCCGGAATCCAAGACGGAACAACAGTAACAACATAAAAGCTTCTCATTTGAAGCTCCAGTAAGATCCTTAAGATTGCATTTAATTCCAGAAACTACTTTAGCATCCAAACCTGCACCACAATAACAATCACGTAAAAAACTATCCATATTCAATCTAGCTTCTTTCAACCCATCACCAACCATCATTTAGAAAAAAAAAAAAAAAAGAGCTATCTTGTCGAGAGTCATTGCTGGAGTCTCCAGAATGTCTTCACAACGAAACTGCATCCCAGAGACATCTGGGATCTCATGAAAGATTTTAGATTTTCTTCTAATTTTTATTTGAAATATCGAGCATAACATACATACATACATACACACACACACACACACACATATATATATATATATATATATATATATATATATATATATATATATATATATATATATATATATGTGTGTGTGTGTGTGTATATATATATATATATATATATATATATATATATATATATATATATATATATATATATATACATACAACACAAAATGGGGTCCAAAAATCTCTCAGGACATACTGAGATCCAGTTAGTTTTTAGGACAAGAAAACTACATTTACTTTTATCCATTTATTATTTGGTGTCGACACGCATTTCAAAAACTTTTTCACTTCACTCTTCGTCGAAAATTAGAATACATTCTTGCAACTAAAGTGAAGTCGGCTCTTCAGGAATGTAATCTCTTATACAAATCAGAATAAATTGTGAGGCTCTCTCGCCCCGTCTGAAGTTTAGGTTTGGATCTGCGGTTATCTCCGATTTGATTTCATTTGCAACGGCGTCTTCCCGTATGACGAAATGTCCTGAGTCTCGGATGTTCTCTTTCCAGTGAAGACGTTTCTGCAACTCCCATTCAGGCCGTCCAGGTTTTTCTCCAACGGAGTTCCAAGATTCCACAGTTGGGAAGGGGTTGACGCAGTTTCAAAATTGTGAGGCTTTCTCGCCATTCCCCTTCACAATTTTTACACGAAAACTACGTTGATCCATAAGTCCACTTCAGCTGGAATGGTCTCAATCCCCGCAACAGTTAATAAGGCTTGTGCCTTTAGGATTCTTCGGGAAGTCTTGGCTTTAGGATTCTCCGGCAAGTCTCGCGGCTTCAGCGTTTTCTTTCCAGTGAAGAATCCTCTGCTCTTTCATCCAGGTTATGCACGACTTGCCACTTCTAAATGGGGTACTTAAGCATGTTACGTTACGATTATAATGAGTAGATAATACCCGCAATGGCGTCCAAAGAAGCGAAGACAGGATCTCTACGGACAAACTAATCCTCGGTAAGTTTTCAGGATAACAGGGAAACTGCATTTACGTTTCTCCATTCCATATTCGGTGTCTTCAATAGGACTCGTCATCTTCTCGAGAAGGAGGTTATCGAATGTCGTCATGACTACATTGGCTGAATCAAGGTCTATAGACCTTGGGCTGAATGATGGAATTACGCTTTAATACAAAGGCTGTTGCAGTGAATATTAAAATTTTAAGTTGAAAAATATTCGGATGCTGTGAAATTAATTATCGAATATTGATAAATAACTTTTGAAATACAAAGGAGTTTCGTATTTTCGCAGTTTCTTCTGGTTTTTCGGCGTGTTTTAAAAAAAGAGAGAGAGAGAGAGAGAGAGAGAGAGAGAGAGAGAGAGAGAGAGAGAGAGAGAGAGAGAGAGAGAGAGAGGGGGGGGGGTATTCATTTACAGACATAAAAGAATCAAGAAATAGCTAACTAATGAAAATTACTTTTTCTTCGTCAAACTTAATCCAAATAGCATTCAGTAATAACCGATTCAGTGTCATACTATTACTGTAGCAGTAATACTTTATCTTGGGATAAAGTTCTCTTGCTTGAGGGTACACTGGGGCAGACTATTCTATCTTATTTCTATTCCTCTTGTTTTTTTTTTTTTTTTTAAGTTTTTATAGTTTATATAGGAAATCCTTATTTTAATGTTGTCACTGTTATTTAAATATTTTATAATTGTTAATTATTTTTCTTTAGTTTCCTTTTTCCTTTCCACACTGGGCTATTTTCCCTGTTGGAGCCCTCGGACTTAGAGCATCGTGCTTTTCCATCTACAGTTGTAGCTTAGCAAGTAATAATAATAACAATAAAAATAATAATAATAATAATAATAATAATAAAAATAATAATAATAATAATGATATGATAAAAAGAGGAAGAAATCTACCAGCATTTATTGTGTGCCTATTCTATTTCTATTTTAAACAAATCATCAGATCATATTCAGTTGGATTATTTCCTTCAAACAGACCTCTTATATATTAAACAATCATTCCATAACAATTTTAAGTTTTTATTACCTCTGCCAACGAAGTTAGAAGAAGGTTATGTTTTACACCCAGTTTGTGTGTTTGTTAGTGAACACATTTCTGGCCACAATTTTAATCGAGCAGTAATTAAACTTGCACGGATTAACTGTTATTTAAAAAGCGGGAAATTATTTAATTTTGAAAGTCAAGGTCAGGGTCAAGCAAAATATTCAATTCACGTAATCAACCATAAGTTTGGACATCGTACTAGTAAAGTAATGAAACTTCCGCGGATATTAAACTGTTGTGTGAAGAGCTGGGAATGATTAAATTTTGAATGGCCAAAGGTCAAGGTCAAGGACGACAAAAACGTCCATATCATATAATCAGCCATAAGTTTGGAAATCCTTGTCACAGAGACTTCACAATTGGATCATATTTGACTGTAGAAAAATCCACGCCAATTAATACATGTTAAGGTTGAAGGTTAACGTCAAGATTAAGCAAAAGGTCGAGAAATAAGCTTCGCGGCGGAGATCTCTACTCTACTGAGTGCCCCTCTACTGTATTTTGGTATGATTTTTCCTTTAAAAGTTATTTAGCTAAAGGATGTATAGATATTACACCGCCAACCAATTGTATCATTTCAAAGTAAGCCATTATATGACGCGAGCAACCTTAAACACAAGCAACAACCAATCAGAGCAGAGCATGAAGTATGAAGCTAGTCAACACCAACAACCAATCACAATTGAGAATGACGTAGCCAGTTTAAGGTGGGAAATGCGCAAGAAGAGGTTTTACTAATGAGTTTATGAACCGCTGTTTGCACAACCACTCTCATTGTCTACCACGTCATTCAACCTTTCCTTTTTCAACCTTTGGATTTTTTTTATCATTAATTGTAATTTTCTGAAATACATGTAGTCAATGTGTGGCAAAAAAAGTCTAATTCAGTTATAATCTATATTATATATTGATTTCCCATACATACATACAAACATGCATACACACACACACACACACACACACACACACACACATATATATATATATATATATATATATATATATATATATATATATATATTATATATATATATAAATATATATATACATATATATGTAATATATATATATATATATATATATATATATATATATATATATATATATATATATATATATGTATATATATGTGTGTATATATATGTGTGCGTGTGTGTGTATGTGCATGCATATGATCCTAATTCTTTTCTTAGGAAGTTAATTAATTCAACTTCTAATCCGTAACGATGAAATTGCTATCTCAAACATTTATATATCATAATAAAATTCTGCAAGCATTTGCTTCATGTCAATTACTAAATAATTTGAGATGAAAACATCTTTCACCCTTCCTATTTATTGGACATTATATATATATACATATATATATATATATATATATATACATATAATGTGTGTGTATACAGATATAATTGTATTTATTTCTACACACACACACACACACACACACACACACACACACACACACACATATATATATATATATATATATATATATATATATATATATATATATATATATATACATATATATATATATATATATATATATATATATATGCATATATATGTATATATATATATGTATATATATATATATATATATATATATATATATATATATATATATATATATATATATATATATAACAAATATAACAGGGTTTCTTCCCTAACAAAGTAAGGGAAAAATAATCCAATAGCTTGAATCCCACATTCATGGAAAGGCTTCAAATAGATTAAAAGAGAATTACTACTGAAGCGCCTATGATGTCCAATGCATATCATCGATCAGACATTTAATCATTTGTTGAAATAAAATATCACATTTGTGAACGAAAACAGTACTATGATCGCAAGTTAATTACCAGTAGTTGTCAGTGCATTCAAATGCTCGCATACAATTAATTGACACTGGGAACTGTGCTCACAAATAGACGTGTCAATTTTCATTTATTCCGCTGATGCAATTCTGTTTTAACAGTGATGGAAAAATCTACATCAGCAATCTCTACTCAATCAATTACAGCTCTTGAGTTAATAAAAAAAAAAAACAGTAGTTAGTGTAAATAAATAAATAAAAATGCCTCCGTTCATAGACGCATAAAACTGTAAAAAAGGAAGCCACATGGCCATCAGATACCAAACACAATGTTTAAGATTTCTAAAATAATATCTTCAAGATAAAGTATATATATACTTAGCATTTCGCCATGGTGACTACAATCACCTCGAATAAACGCGAACTAAAGGAATGAGCAGAATTCTTCATCAACGATCACAATGGCTTGCCATTAAGAATCATGGTTTTCATTTGTGCAAATTGCATAATGTAGTCTATTACTTTAGAACACTTTAGGGTATGAACCATCAGGTTACTTTTAATTTATTTCTTATAATAATTATACTTGGTGATTTTAAGAAAATATAAAAATAAATAAATAAATAAATAAACTGAATGAAGTCCTCCCGAAAAATAGATCCTTCTCCCCCGTTGCATTTCCTTCTAAAATTAGGACACAGCAAACTTCCACTAAGCTAGAGAGAAAATTCGGAGGAGGAAAAGGCGCGACTCTCTTGAAGGAAGTTTGATGTGTGTGCCAAAGGGGTCTGGGATCCTTCTTGCCTCAACCCTCAGTACCGGAGGATTTGCTACCCGAAAATAACCGCTGTCTACCTTTACAACCTTGCACAGAGTTTGATGCGCGAGCACGTTCAAGGGCCAAGGCTTTGGAGAATTTACTCACGCGAAAACAGAAATTGAATTCCCCACCACCAGATGGAAGACTCAATATAATTTTTACAGGCGTTTATTAATTCGACGACCACAAATATACGCACCGTTTGATTGAAGCTTCTCTGTATAAAATTAAAAATGGATAAAAAGCTGCATGAATAATATGACTGCGATCTACGTACGCAATTCAAGTACGTAAAAGTATTTAATATTCTATACAATTATTATTTTTTCCTTTATGTTCACCGCCAAATCCATGTGGTATACAGGAGATAAAGTGGATTAGTTCAATGGTTGAGATCAAAGATGGCTTGGGAAATGGTAACAAGTCTTTTCATGAGCAAGGAATTATGCTTGACTTACCCGTCTTTTGATATCAATCATCCATTATGTATACAGACTTTGCCTTTCATTTGACGACACTAGGGTTTGATGCCAATGTGAGATAGAAATTTGTGTATACATATATATATATATATATATATATATATATATATATATATATATATATATATATATATATATATATATATATATATATATATATATAGATACAGACAAATGATGGACCTACAAATGCTTGACTGCTGAGAACCTGCAAAATCATTATATGGCAAAGAAAAATTAAGAAAGTTCCCTTGGTCAAAGCAGCTAAAACACACAATGATAAAGAAAGCAAGAGCCAAATTACAGTCAGTTTGGTAAAATTGTGACATGAAGCTTCATGATGGTTTTCCAGATAATCGAAGCAGTTACCACAACGCTACCAACTTGGCTACGAAAGGACCGGGTACATAAAGGAGATAACAAATAGGTGATTAAATCTTAAGGAACGTGAAACCACTATGTAAATTCAAATCAAGGTAAAACCTTTTGACTAATAGCAACTTCTCAGACAAATAATAATATGAAATAGAGTAGGAAAAAAATACTTCTTTGTCAGTTACTTCCAATCTGAGCAGTAATCTATTCTATATCAATACAAATAAAAAGACAGGGAAGGGAGTGTCAAGGACCAAGGTCTTCCGAGACATAGGGTACGTAAAGAGGTTTGAGGAGAGAGGGGGAGGCAGTGCGATGAGGAGGGGGGGGGGAAATAGGTGGAAGGGGCATGAGCAGAAGAAAGGGCGACGAAAGAAAGAGGGGTGGGCGTGAGTAGAATATGTATCCTCGTAAGTCGGATTAACTCTCTGAGAAGTAATGATGCTCGAAGACCCATTCATTAAATCAGCTGGATCGATTTTTGTTTACAAGAGAAAATTAAGGTTGAAACCATAATAATAGTCTAGAAATCCAGACCATGATAAGTGTAAGAAATTACTTGAAAAATGAGATATTCAGTGAAATAGATTGAGGAGAAATCATACTTTAAAGGGAAATATATTGAGCAAGGATCAAACTTTACAAGGATATTGACTGAGGAATCCAACTTGGTGGGAAATTGGCTCAATTAACTAATCCAATTGAATATAGAAAAGTTTTAGGGAGAAACTAAAACCGAAGTATTAAGGGTATTGAGAAAGATTTAAAACATTCGAACAGAAATCGATTAACTATGAATCGTTTGAAAAATAAAATCTTTAGGTCAAAATGTTGCTAAAGTGACCAACCATTAAGGGAAATATAAAAGTAAAATTTACCTCTCTTTCTCTCTCCTCCCCCCTCTCCCCCTTTCTTCCCCATTTCGCCTGACAGAAGTATGAGTTTCCTAAGGAACGCTGGTCAACCTTCATCCATAATTAGCCAAATGAAAACGGTAATCCTCGGATTAACGGCACAGCAGTTTCTTCCGCTTACTACAAAGCTTCGAAATTTTCTTGCTTTTGGTTTCAATTGACTCTCATAACCTTTCTTTCTTCCTTCCAGTTTATTGCTTCCCTCGGTATTAAGCACACTCCCTTTTCCTCTCTTTTTCATTATTTCTTACTTGAAAGGAATTTTGCCAACAAAATGCAGCCAGTCGTCATACAACGACTCGACGAAGCGACAAATACGTCACCATGACTTTACTAGACTCTGTAATTATCTCAAATGACATGAGAGATAAATACTGAACGCCTTCAAAGGAAAAAGAAATCCAGTGTCATTATAATAACTGCTTCGTAAGAACACGAATGGTTTTGGAATTATAAGATTACTGGTAATAAGTCATTATGAAAAGCAATTTCAAATGACGTAATTTCCAATTCAGAAAAAAAAGACGATAATTGGGTCAGTAATTTACCATTGGATAAAAAGAAAAGGATGTCTTCTTGAGGTTAGCAATATTTAAGCAGTCTTAATTATCCCTCCAAAGACACACATCTATAATTTATACGTACATATATGAAATTGTATTTTCCCAACTGTGACGTCAGCAATGAGAAACTTCCAGTGATAACTGATGCTTCAAAATGATAATGTGAAGTTCTCGTAACCATGGGTGTTTATGGCAAAAGCGTTGGCAGCTACTAAGCACACATCGGCAGGTTTAGACGGACTAAGTCGTGTCCTAATGAGTGGTATTGGCGGAAGAGAACGGCAAGCACTATGTCTACCAAAAATTGCATATAAAAAGACAAGATTAGTGGCACGGGAAGGCCACCACAACAAGCGATGGCCTACTTACAAGTTTTTTCGGCCACTGACAACCGTTCAAACATTTCTTCATGGCAGCCCCGAATCTTGAGTGGTAGTAGCATAACTGCAGCCAATAGGTTTCAGTAACTGGCTGCAGAGGTTGTTGGTTGGGGCGAGAGCGAGTAGTGATTGGTGTGCGGTTTGTCACCATACCAGCAAATCACATGATGGCATCTGTGTACTACCGCTTTCACATCAGCTTCGGTCGATGTTGAATAGTTTTCCATATCACACAGTGGAGACGTTGATGGAAGTCTTTAAGGTGGTGAAGTGGCTGTCCATAAGGGCATCGACTTTGGTCATCAGGTCCTTCATGGGAAAAATGTCGAAATCGCGGATGGCAGCACATAAAGGTTCCGATAGGCACCGTACCCAAAGGGCAAGAAGTAGATCCACTTAATGTGGAGAGTAGTGTGTGACAGTATACAGACAAGCAATACTGGTCATCTCCTTTTGTGCTTGACCGAGTCACGTCCTTTAAGCAAAACCGGATTTCAGTATGCCGGAACCAGGCGAACGCTTCTCCGCTAACGAAGGACCGTAGTTTCAGGGGTGTGGTGTTGGTGGTAAACTCAGTGTCAAAGGACGGAATCATCACACAGTAAGACACAGCAGTGAGAGGGAAGGCGGGAAGGAGCTCGACACTCGGGTGGTCACAGTAAATGAACATATATCCCAAGCACACGTGTGAGGCACCAGGTAGCTGATAACTGACAGGCGGGGTGAATCCAACTAAACTTTATTAAACAATTACCGAGTTTTCATACAGCGACTTGTTAGCAAGAACGTCGCAAAATTCCAAAAATGGTCTATTAATAGCGCAAGTAAGAGCGAGTGATCAGATAAAAAATAAAATTTGTTACAATATACGAATGACCTGGAACAACTATACTCAGCTTCGAGCTTTTGCTCAGAGAGTTTATGCCTCAACTGAAAAGGAGTACAATTTAATCATAAAAGAAACCCTCTCTGGTACAACTCAGGAACATAAATGGTGGTCTACCCTTAAATCTGCACTCTTTGGTGTAGATGCAACAGTTCCTCCTTTACTTAAACCAGATGGCTCAGTCACTCACTGTCCAAAGGAAAAGGCAACCCTTTTGGCTGATGTTTTTGACAGTAAACAGAGTAATGAAAAACTTGAACTTCCTCATTCCTGTTTTCCTGAGGCTAAACTAACTAGTTTAGCTTTTCGATCTCGTGAGATTAAAGCTCTGTTGATGGACCTTGATGCTTATGGAGGTGTAGACCCTAATGGTATTTTTCCTTTGTTTTTTATAAAGACAGCAGATTTCTTAGCTCCAAAGTTATCTGTTATTTTATGCAAGTTAGCAAGAAGAGGAGCTTTTAGCACTTGTTGGAGAATTGGTAATGTTACTCCTCTATGTAAATGTGTTTGTGGTAGCTCAAGTCCCACTGATTACCGCCCAATTTCCATAACTCCCATATTATCTAAAGTTTTTGAACGTCTTCTGGCAAAACGTCTTAATAGGTTTGCTGAAGGTAATCATCTATTCCCTAGTTTGCAATTTGGTTTTCGGAAAGGCCTTGGAGCATGTGATGCCCTTCTTACAATCTCCAATGCAGTACAGAAATCCCTTGATTGTGGTCGGGAAGTTCGTATGATTGGCCTTGATTTTAGTGCTGCCTTTGACCGTGTTAATCATGAGGCCCTTGTTTTCAAACTGAAACAGTTGGGAGTGGGTGGGTCGTTTCTTAGCATTATTATTGATTTTTTAAGTAGTAGATCTCAAAGAGTTGTTGTTGATGGGCACCATAGTGAGTATAGGAATGTGATATCCGGTGTTCCACAGGGTAGTGTTCTTGGCCCATTACTTTTCATACTATATACACATGACATGTGGTTTGGCCTAGAAAATAAGCTTGTTGCATATGCAGATGATGCTACTCTCTTTGCATCAATTCCATCCCCTGAATGTAGATCTGGGGTTGGTGAATCCCTTAATAGAGATTTAGCTAAAATTAGTGCATGGTGCAAATTATGGGGTATGAAGTTGAATCCTAACAAAACTCAAAGTATGATTGTAAGTAGGTCAAGGACGGTGGCTCCTCAACATCCGGATCTCAGTATTGATAATGTTTCTTTAAATTTGTATGACTCTTTCAAAATTTTAGGCGTGATTCTTGACAGCAAATTTACTTTTGAGAAACATATAAGGTCTGTGTCTTCTTCAATTGCACAAAAAATTGGCTTATTGAGAAAGTCTTTTAAGATATTCGGTGATCAATCTATTCTGAAGAAGTGTTTTAATTCTTTTATTCTACCTTGTTTTGAGTATTGTTCTCCTGTCTGGTCTTCAGCTGCTGATTCTCATCTTAATTTGTTGGACAGAAACTTACGGTCTATTAAATTTCTTATTCCTGATCTAGATATTAATCTCTGGCACCGTCGATCAATTAGTTCATTATGCATGTTGCATAAGATTTTTCATAACTCTGACCATCCTTTGCATTCAGATCTCCCTGGACAATTCTATCCTGTTCGTAATACTAGGCAGGCAGTTAATTCTAATAGCCAGGCCTTCTCCATCATAAGACTCAATACTACGCAGTACTCTAGAAGTTTTATTCCAGCTGTTACCAATTTGTGGAATGATCTTCCTAATCGGGTTGTTGAATCAGTAGAACTTCAAAAGTTCAAAGTTGGAGCAAATGCTTTTTTGTTGACCAGGCGGACATGAGTCTTTTTATAGTTTATATATGACATATTTGTTGTTGACGTTGTTAATAGTTTATATATGATATATCTCTTTTGACATTACTTTTTTTAGAATGATTTATTGTTAATTTGTTCTCATCAGTTATTTATTTCCTTATTTCCTTTCCTCACTGGGCTATTTTTCCCTATTGGAGCCCCTGGGCTTATAGCATCTTGCTTTTCCAATTAAGGTTGTAGCTTGGATAGTAATAATAATAATAATAATAATGTGTATGAAACATATGCAGTACATATGTTTGAACACCCGAAGATATCTATATGGGAAGTACTGGGCGTGGATTTTGTTGCTCATACCATATATTTGTATGAAAAAAAGTCGTAGAAATTACTGCATCTTGTAATTTTCAAAACAGTACAAAAATGTGAATGATATTTGGGTGTTTTGGCAATGAAAATCACAGAGGGGAGAGGGTAATAAATTAAAAAATGGGAAGGGAATGAGGTTGACTGCGTCTGGGATGGATAAGATTGTAGAGACCTTGAGGAGTGCAGCGCCAGCTGTATCAAAGAGGGGTTTAAAAATGTTCAAAAGAAAATAAAGGTGCAAGTTCCAGAGTATAAGGGAGGGGTGGAACAATGCAAGGTAATGAGTCTGCCTAACTGTAGATTGGAAAAGGAACAAGAGTCAAAACCAAAAAGGTCTTACACTTTTTAGGAAGTTTCCACGATCACGGGAATGCAAATTTGGTAGGGAAAAAGAATAGAAGCTCGACTAAAAAGAAAAAAAAAATACTCAAAGTTTAAAAGAAAATAAGCAAATAAATATTTATATATTCCGAATTGTGAATTCAAACACAAGATGGAAGGCTATGAGACAAAAAACCAAAAACAAAATTGATAAAATTGGTTAAGTCACCAAGCAACTATATTTGCACCATGAGACGTCATTAATTCTACAAACCAAAGCACAGATACTTCAGTCAACCATCCAAAGCATACGCCTCAAGTTGGGGTGTTAAATACCACGTGACAATGTTGATGGCATTCAAAGTCGCTTCCAAAATAAATAAACATTTGATGCTAAATTATATAAAAATCCTAAAATACATCCTTCTTAGACTTCTAGGTAGTAGGTTGGCCAGGGCACCAGCCATCCGTTGAGATACTAGCACTAGCGAGTTATGGGGTCCTTAGACTGGCCAGACAGTACTACATTTGATCCTTCTCACTGGTTATGGTTCACTTTCCCTTTGCCCACGCACACTGAATAGTCTGGCCTATTCTTTACAGATTCTCCTCTGTCCTCATACACCTGACAACACGGAGATTACCAAACACTTCTTCTTTGCCCAAGAGGTTAACTACTGCACTGTAATTGTTCAGTGGCTACTTTCCTCTTGGTAAGGGTAGAAGAGACTCTCTAGCTATGATAAGCAGTTCTTCTAGGAGAAGGACACTCCAAAATCAAACCAATGTTCTCTAGTCTTGGGTAATGCCATAGCCTCTGCACCATGGTCTTCCACTGTCTTAGGTTAGACTTCTCTTGCTTGAGGGTACACTAGGGCACACTCTTCTATCTAATTTCCCTTCCACTTGTTTTGTTAAAGTTTATATAGTTTATATTTATCTTTTCCTAGTTTCCTTTCCTGACTGGGCTATTTTCCCTGTTGGAGCCCCTGGGCTTACAGCATCCTGCTTTTCTAACTAGGGTTGTAGCTTAGCAAGTATTAATAATTATAATAATAATCACGTAATTACCGACTGCATCTCTAGACAAGAAAATAACAAACATTTTTATCACTAAAAACGAGGCTTACAGAATGTCTTAGAAATAGGTACCACAGATAAAAATCATTCAAAGAAATTAGTCCGTAAAATTAAAGTCTCAGACTACGTAAGGAGAGTTAGAAACCTCCATATAATCTGAAATTAGATTTCTGCAACTCGCTGCCCTTCGTGACTATGTCATCGACTTGAAATTGCTGACGGAGCGGAAATATCAAAGAGACATGAATTTGCCTTTCCCCGGGCGTCTTTCGTCACAGATTTCTCCTCCACTTGAAATGATTACGTGACCCCTTGACCTTCAACATCAGAACTTTAAATTCAGCGCGCTTCCGTCCTCATCCAATCAAGAGTCACTTGGGATTTCGCAAAGACGTGCACATTTGATCATCCAAATTTCTGCATGGTTCGGTCGCTGGAAAACGTAAACTCGTTTTGTCATCAAACAGTTTTCACATTGTAATATCCATTTTAAGAAGTTGCATCTTTGGCTGAATCTAATTGACGTATCAATCCCCTTCAAAGAAAAATTTCCAAGGAGTATTTGGTGACATGAAAGGGCTTCGGTCGCTCAACTTTTTCTTTATTCTATTTTTGTTTGCTTGTTTGAGAGAAGAGTTCTAAGAAGCTGGACAGCAATATGGAACAAAGGATGCAGGGATGGAGGCACAGAAGAAAGAAACAAAATGGGATCAGTGAGAGTCGAAACGACACTACAAAGACCTTTTAGTAATGCTTACTGTTCACCACGTTAGATGAACTGCCGATACTTCCCTATTCTGGGTTGAATGAGTTTGTCCTTATAGTAATTCTACACATTGTTTAGGAATTTCTATCAAATCTGGTATAAGATTTCATGATAAACAAATGATTCTAGTTATTTCAAAAACACTTCCGCATATTCGTTATTCATAAAAAAGTTATCCTGTTAGAAAGGTACAAAATAGAAAATACATAAAAAATCTAAGGTTTATATTTTGGAATACAGCGGAACAACATTCAAAGATCTAATGCTCGTTTTCGGAGCTAAAGCCGCGATCATGAAATTACAAAGAGTAATTCCAGCATCACAGAGGGTCTCTGAAGTTCAGCCCAACAAGAGCGATAGCATTCTCTCCTCTTACTTTTAAATGAGACTCTGCGAACGAAAGAACAGAGCGGAATATTCCTCAAATCTTCTCGACCTCTCTCAGTTGATTAATCTCAAGAGACGAAATGAATAGACAGAAATGCTTTAATGAAACTTCGAGAACTCTTGTGACTCTTGACATCTCATCAGTCGTCTCGAATTCAAACAGAACACAATTGGAAATAATGTCCTCTTTGAATAGCAATTGGGAATGTTAATTCTCCGTGTTGACAAAATATAACAAAATCAAATTGGCAAAATATACCGAATGGACAGGACGTGTCCTTAGTGCCGATTGAACCAAATAGACAAAACATTCCAAGAAAAAAATGGTATCTAATAAACAAAATGAGCCCAATTTACAGAATGTATTAAAAAAAATTTTAACTAATGACAAAATATACCCTATGACCAAAAGTACCTGATGTACAAAATGTACTCCTTGTAAAAATACACCCAACGATCAAAATGTATTCAATGTACCAATAGACAAAATGTGGGAGTCTACCTTTGAAGTGTCTATAAAACAGTATGTATAAAATGTACATAAAGTTTCTTGTTTGCGAAAACTGACTGATAAACAAAATTATATAAATATACAAAACGTACATAATGGAAAAACCTGCAATCGTACAATATGTGTACAATTAACAAGATATATACCGATCACGAAATGTTCTCAACATACGATATGTAAAC
>NC_090732.1:133002388-133004888 GCF_036898095.1 Palaemon carinicauda | reverse complement strand
CAGGGAACCTTCAATTTACAATTACAGAACAAACAGAGGGAGAAGAGGTCCAAACAACTGCTATGACTGTTATCAGAAAATTGCATCCGATGATAAAAAGCCAAAGATTTGTTACCAACTATCTTTATGTTGCAATTATTGCAAAGAAGAACAAATTGAAATTAGAATTATCTATTGAAGTGCAGCCCATAAATATAAAATACGGCTCATTGATATCAAATGCAACATGGGGACATAGATTATACTTCAAGGGAAAAAGTAAACACTGAGTTAAATAAAAATCTACTATTTAAATCATAACCTATGAACGGACAATAAATGCAACATAAAAACAATGAAAGGCGATCAAAAATTTTGGTGCAATCCATAAACATTAAACACACACAAAAAAAATCGATAAACAAAAACTGGAAGCCATGAACATAATTTGTAACCCAAAAACTAAAATTGAAAGTCGTTATCATTAAAAGCATCATATGAGCAGACTGAAAATCAAGTCCTAATCAGCATCAAGCGTAAAAAAAGATAAACATCAAATAAAATCAGTATGCGTAAAATATATCCCATATATTTATCCAGCAGAATATATGAAGAATAAAAGTAATAATAATAATGATGATGATGACGATGATGATGATGATGATGATGACGATGATGATGATGAGGAGGAGGAGGAAGAGGAGAAGAAGAAGAAGAAGAAGAAGAAGAAGGAGAAGGAGAAGAAGAAGAAGAAGAAGAAGAAGAAGAAGACGAAAAGTAGAAAATAAAAAGTAGAAGACAAAGAAGAGGAAAATAATAATAATAATAAAATAGTAGTAATAATAAAGAATAAATTTGAATAACAATTATAATGATAATTGCACATCAGAACAAACAAACAAGCATTAAAGAGCAAAGGAATGTGCACATTACAATTACCGTTATATAAGTGAAAACAGATTTTAGCATAATAGAACAGATCATAATTAATAACATTCGACATGGAGAAATTATGCGACCCAGGAAATATAAGAAGAGTCTCATTTGAGTGACCTAAACTCGCAGCCCTTTAGGTCTGCTGGTATTATAATCGCATCGGGGAAAAGAAAGAGAAATGAATGGCGATAATTAGGTGAGCAATTTATTCATGGACAATGGGGAAGAGGAATTCATTCCAAGTCTTCCTGTTCCCTCAATCACGATTCCCAGGAAGGAGGAATTCGAGTCAGTTCAGAAAAATGAAAAGATTATAAAAAAACGTTACGCAGCAAAACATATATGGATTATCATGGATTTTTTTTTTAAATAAAAAGGTTTTAAAAATACGTTTGCAATGAATACACAATTAACTTAGCGTGCTGCATTGTAATTAATTGTTCCTTGAATCAGGCTGTGAGCAAATCATAAGTGAAACTACTCACAGGTCTGGTAACTGCTTGGACCTTATATACACCGACTCCCCTGGTGTTATAAGTAAGTTGATTTTCTAGTTGGGACGTCTGACCATGCCTGAAATACAATTTAAGCATAAAAGAAACTCTCTGGTACAAGCAAGGAACGTAAGTGGTGGGCTTCCATTAAATCTGTATGCTGGTGTAAATTTGACAGTTCTTCCTTTACTTAAACCAGATGGCTCTATCAGTCACTGTCCAAACAAAAAGGCAACCCTTTTGGCTGATGTGTTTTACTTCAAGCAGAGTAATGAAAAACTCATTCCTCATTCCTATTTTCCTGAGCTACACAAAGTAGGTTAGCTTTTTGGTCTAGTGAAAATAAAACACTCTCGATGGGCATTGATGGTTATGGAGATGTAAAACCAGATGTTTTTTTTTTTTTTTTTTTTTTTTTTTGGAGAATTGGAAATATTACTCCAATACGAAAATGCGTTTGTGGAAGCTCTACCCCAGCTAGTTACTGTCCAAATTCCTTAACCTCCATAATATGTAAGGTTTTTAAATGTCTTTTGCCAAAACATCTAAATAGATAAGTTGACGGTAATCATCTGTTCCATAGTTCTCAATTGGGCTTTTGCAAAGGACTTGAAACATGTGATGCCCTTCTTCACATCTCTAATGCTGTACAAAAATTTCTTGATTGTGGTCAGGAAGTTCGTATGTTTTGCCTTGATTTTGATTCTGCCCTTGGCTGTTAATTATGGGGCTTCTGTTTTTAAACACAAAGAGTTGGGGGTAGATGGGTCTTTTCGTAGCATCATTATTGAATTTTTAAATAATATATTGCAAAGAGTTGTTTTTGATGGGCACCATGGCAACTATAGACTCACTATGGTGCCCATCAGTTGTTCCTCAGGGTAGTGTTCTTGGCCCATTACTTTTCATACTTATAACCCATGAAATGTGGTTTGGTTTAGAAAAAAAAAAAAAAGCTCATTGCATATGCAGATGATGCTACTCTCATTACCTCCATTCCATCTCTTGAATGTAGATATGGAGTTGATAAATCCCTTAATGGGAATCTACCTAAATTCGTGCAAGGTGCAAATTATGCGACATAAACTCGA
>NC_090732.1:132977388-132997388 GCF_036898095.1 Palaemon carinicauda | reverse complement strand
TTTTTCAGCACAGTTTATTTATATGAAAACACAGTAGCCTTATCTATATAAATACATAAGCAAACCATACACATACATACATATATATATATATATACATACATATACACATACATATACATATATACACACATACATATATATATACACATACATACATACATATGTACATATACATTTATATACATACAACATTAATATCATAAACATATAATCATGTATATATCAATGCTTATATCTAGCTTAACACTATATAGTGCCAATATACTTATGCACACTATATAAAATAATTGTACCCTTTAATGACCTTTTTTAACTTCTACTGGGTTTTTTTCTTTTTCCATATTCCATTTCCTCTTTTTATATTATTCTCGTACTTTCGAATGAGTTCATCAACTATTCCTATTTATTGTGATCTTTTGTATTCCAGTATTTCTCGTATTCTATGTAAGGCTGAGTCCTTAGCATCTCTTTTCAGAATTTCTTGCAATGCCACATTTTCTTCCACATCAAGTTTGTTATTATTAAATTGGTGTCCGAGGACATTAACATTTTCCTCGAATTCTTCAGTCATTTTTTTTACTTGGTCTTTTTTTTTTCTTGTATTTCTCTCTTTCCTCCATGTTTCTTCAGACTTTTCAAATTAGATTCATATTTTTCACTTAACCCTGCTGCAACGGTTTTGTTGCTATTATCGAGTCTTCTCTCTTCCACCATATCATTGACAAGTCCTTCATCTTGGTCATTGTAAGATCGTGATTCATTCTCAGACATTCCTCTTGCATGCTGAATAAATATTCCGGAATCCAAGACGGAACAAGAGTAACAACTTGAAAGCTTCTCATTTAAAGCTCCAATAAGATCCTTAACATTCTGTTCCATTCCAGAAACGACTTTAGCATCCAAACATGCACCATAATAACAATTACATGTAAAACTATCCATATTCAATCCAACTTCTTTCAGCTCATCACCAAGCATTATTAAAAAAAAAAAAAAAAAAAACACTGCTATCTGGTCGGAGACATTACTGGAGTCTCCAGAATGTCTTCACAAGGAAACTGGATCCCGGAGACATCTGGAATTAGACGAAAGATTCTAAATTTCCTTCGCTTAATTTCTATTTGAGATATCGAGTATAATATTTATATATATATATATATATATATATATATATATATATATATATATATATATATATATATATACAAACAGTAGACAATATCTTAATGGGATATAAAAATCTCTCCGGACATCCTGAGCTTTAGTGAGTTTTTAGGATAAGAAAAATACATTTACTTTTATCCATTTATTATTTGGTGTCGACACGCATTTCGAAAATTAGAATATATTCTTACAACGGGAGTGAAGTCTGTTCTTCTGGAACGTCATCTCGTATACAAAGCAGAATGAATTGTGAGGCCTACTCGCCACCGTCAGATGTTTAGGTTTGGATCTGTAGTTATCTCCGATTCGATTTCATTTTCAACGGAGTCTTCCCGTATGACAAAATGCCTCGAGGCTTCAACGTTCTCTTTCCAGTGACGACGTTTCTGCAACCCCCATTCAGGCCTTCCATGTTTTTCCACAGTTGGGAAGGGGTTGATGCAGTTTCAAAATTGGTCTTGCTTGTGCAGCGCACCTTAGAATGTGAGGCTTTCTTGCCATTCCGCCTCACAATTTTTACACGAAAACTACGTTGATCCAAGTCCACTTCAGCTGGAATGGTCTCAATCCCCGCAACAGTTAATAAGGCTTTAGGATTCTTCGGGAAGTCTTGGCTGTAGGATTCTCTGGGAAGTCTTAGCTTTAGGATTCTCTGGGAAGTCTGGGCTTTAGGATTCACGGAAATTCTTGGCTTTAAGATTCTTCGGGAAGTCTTGGCTTTAGGATTCTCCGGGAAGTATGGCAGCTTCAGCGTTTTCTTTGCAGTAAAGAATCCTCTGCTCTTTCATCCAGGTTATGCACTTCTAAATGGGGTACTAAAGCATGTTACTTTACGTTTATAATGGGTGGATAATCCCTGCATGGCGTCCAATGAAGCGAAGACAGGATCTCTCCGGACAAACTGATCCTCGGTAAGTTTTCAGGATAACAGGTAAACTGCATTTACGTTTCTCCATTCCATATTCGGTGTCTTCGATAGGACTCGTCATCTTCTCGAGAAGGAGGTTATCGAGTGTCGTCAGGACTACATTGGCTGAATGATGGAATTACGCTTTAATATAAAGGCTGTGGCGGTGAAAAAAATAAAATGATAAGTTGAAAAATATTCGGATGCTGTTAAATTCATTATCAAATATTGATAAATGAAAACTTTTGCAATACAAATGATTTTCGTATTTTCGCAGTTTCTTCAGGTTTTCCGGTGTGAACCTTCTGTCTTTGTTTTTATTTACACTAAAATATTAGGAGAGAGTGAACTAGAATAAATAAGTTACATTTTCCTTTTTAGAATAAAAAGCGAGAGAGAGCGAGAGCGGAGAGTGTATTCATTTACAAACAAGCGAATTAAGAAACAGCTAACAAAGGAAAGTTACTTTTCTTCCTGAAACTTAATCCAAATAGCATTAATTAATGGCAGATTCAGTGTCATAGTGTTATTGTAGTAGTAATACTTTCATAGTTTTGGGATAGAGTTCTCTTGCTTGAGGTTACACTCGGGAACACTATTATATCTTATTTCTCTTCATCTTGGTTTTTTTTTTAAGTTTTTATAGTTTATATGTTGAATTCTTTTTTTAATGTGTTGATTATTCTTGAAGTATTTCATTTTAATTGTTAATTATTTTTCTTGTAGTTTCCTTATTTCCTTCCCTCACTGGGCTATTTTCCCTGTTAGAGCCCTACGGCTTATAGCATTCTGTTTTTCCATCTAGGGTCGTAACCTAGCAAGTAATAATAATAATAATAATAATAATAATAATAATAATAATAATGTAAAAAGAGAAAAATCCACAAGCATTTACTGTGCCTATTTTATTTTCTATTCTAAACGTATAATCAGATCATATTCAGTTGGATTATTTCCTTTAAACAGACCTCGTATATATTAAACAATCACTCCATTACAATTTCAAGTTCTTATTACCTCTGCCAACGAAGTTGGAAGAAGGTTATGTTTTACCCCCAGTTTGTGTGTTTGTCTGTGTGTTTGTTAGTAAACACCTTCCTGGCCATAATTTCAATCAAGTAGTATTGAAACTTTCAGGGATTAAGTGTCCTTTAAAAAGTTGGAAATTATTAAATTTTGGTAGGTCAAGGTCACGGTCGAGCAAAACATCCAATTCACGTAATCAGCCATAAGTTTGGACATCGTTGTCACAGACACTTCAAACTTGATTCATATTTGAGTGTATGAAAAGTAATACATGTTAAGGTTGAAGGTCGAGGTCGAGTCCATGGTCAAGGTCAATCAAAAGGTCAAATTCTGGTCATCAACCGTAAGGCCAAAATTTAAATTGTAATGTATTGAAAACTTGCATGGATTTTTAATGTGTAGAGCTGGAAATGGTTAAATTCTGGAAGGTCGAAGGTCACGGACGGAAAAAAAGTCCATATAACGTAATCAGCCCTAAGCTTGGAAATCCTTGTCACAGGTTTCTGTGACAAGGATTTCCAAACTTAATACCACCGAATCACGGAGCATGCAAATTTATAAGGACTCAGTATAAAGACTAAATGGACAAAATTAAATCAAATACAAAATTAAAAGATTGATTATAAAAGTAATCTTACATATTCCTGTATTTCTGTGATTTGGAGATAATCCCTTTTTTTCTTTTTTTTTTGGGGGGGGGGGAGTTGATTCAATTTCGGAAAACGCAACAATGAAATTGATATTTCAAGGGAAAAAAAAAAGTATAAGATTCTGCAAACATTTACTTCGTATCAATTAATTAATCACTCAAGTTACAAGAATCTGTCACCCTTCCTGTTTATTGGACAGATATATATATATATATATATATATATATATATATATATATATATATATATATATATATATATATATATATATATATATATATATATACATATATATATATATATATGTATATATATATATATATGTATATATATACATATATATATATATATATATATATATATATATATATATATATATATATATATATATATAAACACACAAATACACCACAGTTACTTCCCTGACAACGTAGTGAAAAAAAAAAAAAACTTCATTAGCTTATATCCCACATTCATGGAAAGGCTTCAAGTGGATGCAAAGAGAATTACTACTGAAGCCATTATGATGTCCAATATATACCATCGATCAGACATTTCATATGTTGAAATAAAATATCCCATTTGTGAACGAAAACAGTACTTTGATCGGAAGTTAATTATCAGTAGTTATCAGTGCATTCAAATGCTCAGAAACAATTAACTGACAGTGGGAACTGGGCTCAAAAACAGAAGTACTAATTTCCATTTACAGGGTATTAATTATTACTGATACAATTGCTTTAACCGAGTGATGTAAAAAATCTACAGCATCAATCGGAATTCAACCAATTAGAGATATTGAGTTAAGGGTAAAATAAGGTAGCTAGCTTAAATAAATTTATCAAGAAATCAATAAAAATACCACCATCTATGGATACTTAAAACTGTAAACGAGGAAGCCTCATAGACATTATATGTCAAACCCGCTGGTTGCAATCCCTAGAATAATGTTTTCAAAATAAAGTATAAATATACTCCGCATTACGGTAAGGTCACTACAATTACCTCGAATACCCGTGAACTGAAATAATGAGCAGAATAAAGATGCATGGTGTTCTTAAATGAAAGCTAAGATTTTACATTCGAAAACATCAAAAATAAAGAAAAACTGAATGAAGTCCTCACGAAAAAAAGGTTACTTTAGAAAATATATTCCCCCAAGTAAACTTCCTTGTAAAAATAGGACGCAGCTAACTCCCACTAAACCAGAGAGCAAGATAGGTGTGAGAGACAGACCCAAGCGGAGGCAAAGGCCTAACTCTCTTTAAGGAAGTTTGGCGTCGTGTGTCCCAAAGGGATCTTGGATCCTTCTCAAATTAACACTCACTACCAGAGGATTTGCTGACTGAAAATAACCGAGGTCTTTTCTCACGCCCCTGCAAATAATTACTGTAGATGCCAAGCACGCTCTAGGGTCAAAGCTTTGGAGACTATTCACGTGAAAACCGAGGTTGAATTCCCCACCACCAGGTGGAAGCCTCGATATAGTTTTTAAAGGCGACTATCAATTCGACGACCGCGCATATATACGCACCACGTGCATGAAGCTTCTCTGTAGAATTAAAAAAGGATAAAAAGCTGCATTAAATATTATGACCGGGATCTATGTACACAATTTAAGTACGCAAAAGTCTATAACATTCTACACAATAATTACTTTTCCTTCATGTACACCACCAAAGCCATGTGGTATACAGTAGATAAAGTGGTTTAGTTTAATAATTGATATCAAAGATGGCTTGGGAAATAATACAAGGCTTTTCATGAGCCAGGAATTTTAATAAAAAATGAAACAAGATATTATGTTTAACTTACCGGTCTTTTGATATAATCCATCCATTATGTATACACACATGATTGACAGCTACTTTGCCATTCATTTGAAGACACTAGGGTTTGATGCCGATGTGCGATAGAAATTTGTGTATACATATATACACATATACATACATACAGAGAACTGATGGACCTACAACTGCTTGGCTGCTGAGAACCTGTAACATCATTGTATGGCAAAGAAAAATGAAGAAATATCCCTTCGTCAAAGAAAATATAAACAGACAGTACTGTAATAAAGAAACCAAAGGACCAAATTATTGTCAGTTTGGTAAAATTGTGACAAGAGACTTCATTAAGACTTTGCAGAAAATAGAAGCAGTGACCACAACGCTACCAACTTGGCTACGAGAGGACCGGACACATAACGGAGATAACGAACAAGTGATTAAATCTTAAGGAACCTTAAACTACACTGTAACTTCAAATCGAGGTACAACCCTTTCACTAATAGCAACTTCTCAGAAAAATAATAATATGAAAGAGAGGAGTAGGAAAAAATACTTCTTTGTCACAGTTACTTCGAACCTGAGCAGTGATCTATTCTATATCAATACAAATAAAAAGGACTGGGAAGGGAGTGCCAAGGACCGAGGTCTTC
The DNA here is from genome assembly GCF_036898095.1 of Palaemon carinicauda. Lineage (NCBI taxonomy): Eukaryota > Metazoa > Arthropoda > Malacostraca > Decapoda > Palaemonidae > Palaemon > Palaemon carinicauda. The sequence goes on along the minus strand of NC_090732.1, from coordinate 132,991,201 downwards.
TCAAACAGAGGGTAAGTGAAGAAGTTTGAGGAGAGAGGGGGAGGAGGAGGTGAAGTGAGGGGGGGGGGGGGGGGTTTAAGAGATAGGTGGAAGGGGTATGAGCAGAGGACAGGGCGAGGAGGGAAAGAGGTATCTTCATAAGTCGGGTTTACTCTCTGAGAAGTAATAATGCTCGAAGAGGGATTCATTCATTCAGCTGCATCGATTTCTGTTCAACACGAGAAAATTAAGGTCGAAATCATAATAAAAGTGTAGGAAAATTACTTAAATAATCAGAAAAAATAGTCTTTTCTGGGAAATATATTGAAGAGAAAACATACGTTAAAGGGAAATAGATTGAGCGAGGATCAAACTTTATATGGAAATTAATGAGGAATCAAACTTGGTGGGAAATTGGCTCAATTATTTAATCCAATTGAAAGGAGAGGAGTTTTGGGGAGAAACTAAAACGGAAGTAGTAAGGGTATTGAGAAAGATTTAGACATTCGAACCGTTATCGATTCACTAAGAATCGTTTGAAAAATAAAACCTTTATGTCTAAATGGTGCTAAAAAGACCAACCATTAAAGAAAATATAAAAGTAAAATTTTCCTCTCTCTTTTTCTCCCCCCCCCCCAATCCTTCCCCATTTCAATTGATGGAGGACTCGGTCTCCTAAGGAACGCTGGTCAATCTCTATTCATAATCAAAGTCTAAGGAATATTGTCCATAATTACCCAAATGAAAACGGTAATCCTCGGATTAAACCGTACAGTGGTTTCTTTCCCTTTACTACAAGTTTCGGAATTTTCATTCAGCTGGTTTCACTTTACTCTTATAGCCATTCTTCATACAGTCCAGTTTATTGCTTCCCTTGCTATTAAGCACACTCCTTTTTCATCTCTTTTCCATTACTTTTTACTTGAAAGGAATTTCGCCGAGTCCTCGATACGATACATTTCTTGCCTTTGAGGAAGGCGGGAAAAGAAGTTCACATGTTCGACAAAATGCAGCCAGTCATCATAAAAAGACTAGACGAAGCGACAAATACGTCACCATGACTTTAATTGACTCTGTAATTACATTAAATGAAAGGAGAGATAAATACTAAACACCTTCAAAGGAAAAAGAAATCCAGTGTCATTATAATAACTGCTCCGTAAAGACACGAATGGTTTTGGAATTATAAGATTATGCGTCATTATGAAATACATTTTTAAAAGACGTAATTTTCAATTCATAAAAAAGACGATAATTGTGTTAGTAATTTACTTAGAGAACGAGGAAAAGGATGTCTTCTTGAGGTTAGCAGTATTTAAGCAGAATTTTAATTATTCCTCCAAAGACACACATTCATAATACAGTATATGCATACATATATGGAATTGTATTTTCATCACTAGCAGGTAGCAGATTGACTAAGGCACCAGCCTCCCGTTAAGATACCACCGCTAGAGAGTTAATGTGTCCTTTGACTGGCCAGACAGTACTTCATTGGATACCTCTCTCTAGTTAAGGCTCATTTCATCTTTGTCCACACATTCACTGAATAGTATGGCCTATTTTTAACACATTTACACATTCTCCTATTTCCTCATACACTTGACAACACTGAAATTACCAAACAATTCTTCTTCTCTCAAGAGTTTAACTGCTCCACTGTAATTATTTAGAGGCTACTTTCCTATCGGTAAGGGTAGAAGAGAGACTTTAGCTATGGAAAGCATCTCTTCTGAAAGGACACTTCACTATCAAACCAATGTTCTCTAGTCTTGGGTAGTGGCATAGCTACTTCATCATGATCTTCCACTGTGTTGGGTTGGAGATGTCTTGCTTGATGGCACACTGGGGCACAATATTCTATCTTGTCTCTCTTACTTTTGTTATTTTGAAGTTTCTATCCTCTTGTAAGTTTTTATAATTTATAAATGAAAGATTTATTCTAATGGTATTATTCTTCTTAAACGTCTCTTGCAGTTTTCCCTTATTTCCTTTTCTCACTGGGCTATTTTCCCTGTTAGAGCCCTTGGGTTTATGGCATCCTGCTTTTCCAACTAGTGTTATAGCTTAGCATATAATAATAATAATAATAATAATAATAATAATAATAATAATAATATAATAATAATAATAATAATAATAATAATAATAATAATAATAATAATAATAATAATAATAATAACATTTTTGTCCTAAAAATGGGTTGCCCCAGAAGATTCTCAATAAGACACTGGGAATGAGGTTGCTGACCCATCCATTTTTCCTCAACCCCTATAAACCGCAAACAATCAAACATGAAAATGCCTGTGCTCGCATGGAAACACAGGATTGTCAATTAACAGTGCAGGGAAGAGCGAGTGATAAGATGAAAAATCTAAACCGTTACAGTGTACCAGCGTGTATGAAACACGTGCAGTATTTATGTTTGAACACTTGAAAATATCTTTATGGGAAGTACCGGGCGTGGATTGAGTTGCTCATTCTATATATTTGTGTGAAAGAAACAAAAGTGACAGAAATTACTGCATCTTGTGGTTTTCAGTGTGGTACAAAAAGACTTGAATGATATCTGGGTAATTAGACACTTGAAATCGCAAAGGGGAAAGGGTAATGGATTTAGAAATGGGAAGGGAATGAGGTTAATTGTGTCTGGGATGGGTGAGAGTTGCAGAGACCTTGAGGAGTGTAGCACCAGCTGTATCAGAGGGAGGTATGAAAATGTTCAAAAGAAAATAAATGCGCAAGTTCCAGAGTACACCTGAGGCAGGAGAACAATGCAAGGTAATGGGTCTGCTTAACCCTAGATTGGAAAAAGAACAAGAGTCAAATGCAAAAGTCTACACATTTTAAGAAGTTTCCCTTTTTGAGAAAGAAAAAGAATAAAAGCTCAACTAAAAAGAGAAAGAAATACAAAAAAAATATATATATATATATATAATACTAAGTAAAGTTTAAAACAAAATAAGCAAATAAATATTTATATATTCCAGATTGTGATTTCAAACACAAGATGGAAGGCTATGGGCAAAAAAAAAAAAAAAAAAAAAAAAAAAAAAAAAAAAAAAAATACAAAATTGATATAATTGATTAACAGTCACCAAACAACTAAATTTTCACCATGAGACAATACTAATTCTACAAACCAAAGGACAGATACTTCAGTCAATCATCAAAAGCATACGCCTCAGGTTGAGGTGTTAAATACCACGTGAAAATGTTGATGGCATTCAAAGTCGCTTCCCAAATAATCAAACATTTGATGCTAAATTATATGAAAATACTAAAAACATCCTTCTTAGGCTGATGTAATTACCGACTGCATTTCTAGACAGGAAAACAAAACATTTTTATCACTAAAAGTGAGGCTTATTGAATATGTCTTAGAAATAAATAGCGCAAATAAAAATAATTCAAAGAAATCAGCCCGTGAAATTAAAAAGTCTCAGACTGCGTAAGGAGAGATAGAAACCTCAATATAATCTGAAATTAGATTTCAACAAGTCGCTGCCCTTCGTGACTTACGTCATCGACTTGAAATTCGATAGAGTTGCTGACGGAGCGGAAACATCAAGAAGACATGAATTTGCCTTTCCCCGGGCGTCTTTCGTCACAGATTTCTCCTCCACTTGAAATGATTACGTGACCTCTTGACCTTTGAAATCACAACTCTAAATTCAGCGCGCTTCCGTCCTCATCCAATCAAGAGTCACTTGAGATTTCGCAAAGACGTGCACATTTGATCCTCTAAATTTCTGCATGGTTCGGTCGCTGGAAACCGTAAGTGCCTCTTTTTTGTAAGACAGTTTTCACATAATATCCATTTTAAGAAGCTGGATCTTTGGCTGAATCTAACTGACGCATCAATTCACTTGAAAGAGGAATTTTCACTGAGTACTTAGTGACAAGAAAGAACCTAAGGAATCCAAGGACAGCCATTTCGGTCGTTCATGTTTTTTTAACCTATTTTTGCTTGGTTGTTTGGAATGTGTTTGGACATGGTTCATGAATTTGTGGCACATGCCTGAGGGAAGGAGCCGGAGAGGTCATTCCTGCCCATGTTTAAGTGTGTGTGTGGGGGGGGGGGGGGGGGGATTTCCTCCGTTGTTCCAGAGAACAGTTCTAAGAAGTTGGACTGCAATATGGAACACTCGAGGCAGAAATGGTGGCATTGAAGAAAATACAAAACTGGATCAGCAAGTGGTCGAAGGGATGCTACAAAGACCTTTCAGTAATGCTTACAGTGCACAACGTTAGATGAACTGTCGATAATACCTTATTATAGGTTGAATGTGTTTGTTCTTATAATAATTCTACAAATTGTTTAGGAATTTATGTCAAATCTGGTATTAGATTACGTAATAAACAAAAGATTTAATAGCTTCATGACATTTATATTCACAAGTTTCTCATGGATGACGGATTCTAATTATTTAAAAAACACTTCCAAATAGTCGTTATTATATATATATATATATATATATATATATATATATATATATATATATATATATATATATATCCTGTAACAAAGGTAAAAAAACAGAAAATACCTAAAAAAATTCAAGGAACACCGAGGAACAATATTAAAGAATCTAATACTCGTTTTCGGTGTTACAACCGCTGTGATGAAAATACAAAGATTAATCCCAGCATCGAAGGGATCTCTGAAGTTCAGCCCAGTGTAACGTGCCGAGAGAAGGTTGTGACTCAAGGGCAGGATGAAAGCAACTGAGTAACTTTATTACAGAACACTCGCCTTTATATACAAAAACTCAATGCAACATGAAATTTCCTGTTCAACTGACACCGCACCGGTTAACAGTTAACGGTGAGAAAAACAGATATGTTATTTCAGGTTCAATGTTAGTGCGAGGGGAGAGCGAAGATACAAGCATAATATACAGTAGACATAAAATGAAATGTCGTTACTATGTACGATCGTGTGACACACTGTTGGTACACCAGCAAGAGCAATAACATTCTCTCCTCTTACTTTTAAATGAGCCTCGGCGAACGAAATCTTTACGATGTCTCTCAGTTGATTAATCTCAAGAGCTGAAATGAACACACAAAATTGCTTTAATAAAACTTCGAGAACTCTTGTGACTCTCAACACATCATCAGTCGTCTCGAATTCAAACAGAAAACAATTGGAAATAATGTCCTCTTTTTCTAGCACTTGGAGAATGGTGATTCTCCATTGATAAAATATACCAATATCAAATTGGCCAAGTATAACGGATGAAAAAAATGTACTTTTAATGCTGATTGAACCCAATAGACAAAAGATACCAATAAACACATTGAATTTAATTAACAAAATGGGCCAATTTACAAGATGTATTAACCGAGATTTTTTAACTAAGGACAAAGTATACCCTGTGACGAAAGGTACCCGATGTACAAAATGTACTCCTTGTAAAAATACACCCAACAATCAAAAAGTATTCAATGTACCAATAGGCAAAATATGGGAATGTAGCTTTAAAGTGAATCTATGATACAGTATGTATAAAATATACATGAAGTTTCTTGTTTGCGAAAACATGACTAATAAATAAAATTCGATATAAATACAAAACGTACCAAATGGACAAAACATACAATCATAAAATATGGCACAACTAACAAAATGTTTACCGAGCACATGTTCAAAACATACGATAAGTAACCAGATTACTAAATGTCATAAAAAATAAAAATGTACTTAAAGTAGCTTAGGGATAGATGTACTCAGTGAACCAAAGGAGTATATTTTGTAATTACGTAAACGTGCTGTACCGAGAATACAATACAACTATTTACTGCATGTTCCAATTAATAACATTATGAATAATTTGTATTAATTCAGCGAGAATATTGTGCCAATTGAATATAATTTGTTTAGTGTTTCACAACCTATAACAAAGTCTAAAATAGATTAGTTTCATAATTTAAGAGATCTCTAAAATATCTTCCGATCTGCAAGAATCATCAGTGGATTTCGATTCAGTTTCACGTATATTTATTCTCTCTTAGTACAAAAGACGCTTGAACTTGGCCTCGCAGTAGACCAGTTTGAACAGAGATCTAAGAATAACAAACGATACAGCTACTCCATGAGTAGAACAATGGTGCAATACGATGTGATGAACAGACTTTTTTCATTGGATTTTAGTTCCCCAATACGTTTGGCATTTTTTACAAGGTTACCTATCGTCACACACATTTCCACAGATGTTTGAATTTACTCTTTACTAAACTTAGTGATGAAATTATCAGGGCATATTTTAAATTTTTCTAACGCCAGGAGGAGTGTGACCAAATAAATGTAAATGAAATCAAGGCAAACTGCATGCATTACCCTATTACAAAATACCTATTACTCTAATATATATGAATGTGTATAGTCATTTAATTACTTCAGAGAAAAAACAGATAGAGAGTGAAAACATATACAGCAAATATAATTCTACTGATAAATTACATCTCATCATGTTCTAAAGAATAACTACCTGCTGATTTAATCCAGCCATATTATTACTATTATTATTGTTATCATTATTATCATTATTATTACTTGCTAAGCTACAACCCTAGTTGGAAAAGCAGGATGCTATAACAGGGAAAATAGCCCCGTGAGGAGAGGAAACAAGGAAAAGTAAAATAATTTGAGGGCAGTAACAACATTAAAATAAAAATCTCTTATATAAACTATAAAACCTTTAACAAAACAAGGGAAAGACAAATTAGATAGAATAATGTGCCCGAATGTACCCTCAAGTAAGAGAGCTCTACCCCAAGACAGTGGAAGACCATGTTACAGAAGCTATGGCACTACCTAAAACTTAAGAACAATGGTAAGATTTTGGAGTGTCCTTCTAGTAGAAGAGCTGCTTACCATAGCTAAAGTCTCTCTTCTACCCTTACCAAGAGGAAAGTGGCCATTGAGCAATTACAATGCAGTAACCCCTTGAGTGAAGAATAATTGTAATTTAATCAATTAAATAGTTTTTTTTTTAACCAGTCAATTAAGTCATACCTTGGATACCTATTAAACAATTGTACTACGAATCTCAATTTTCAACCTTTTATGCCAAGTGGAAGTAACAAATCTTAAACGATGGCTTAATGTTCTTCAAGCAAAAACAAATATTCCCACGAAGTTTTATTTTGTTCTTTCAGGAATGATTACATTAATGGTGTTTCCTGATATGTGCATGCAGATGTATAGATTTGCCTACCTTTGATCCTATTATGACAAATTAATTTTGAATTGATTAACCTCTTCAGCATTATGAGGTATATGAAAGAGACATTTTGTTGATTTGCCTCACCCCCTTTTACCAGTTGCCTAATGGAATTGTTACTCTCCATCTTATCCGAGTAACATTAATTTTTTTTATTTTATTGTGTAGTTTGAATTGTTCAACTTTCCTCCACAGTAATAATAAAACTTGATTGATGGTTCTTTAACGTTTTTCACAACCCTTTGAATTATTGGCAACCGATATGTCACTTTCACTTATTTCAATATTATTGATTTATTTGTGTCTTTGAATTTTGTGACTACCTAACCTAACCCTAGTTAGATATTTCATATATTATTCTGCAACAAGCAGCTGTAGATATGACAATGGAGGCTGAATATAGGTCACTGACCGGCTTGCGTGGTCATATCACGCAGGGACTGAAGTATATGATAGATGCCCTAACCAGTGATGCAGGAGTTCGTTAATAAGAACTTCAAAGTGCTTCTTCAGAGAAAAGGTGGAACAATTACGAGTCTCAATGGGACTTATTTGTTGATAAATATATTGATGAAAGTGGTCATGATGAGAGGGAGGCTAGACATATTGACCTCCATGATAAATATCATGAGACAACTTAAGTTGTCATTGTATTTGAAACAAATTTCCTCACTCTCTCCTAGTAATCCACGTGATAATATTAATTCTATGATTAAGGTAAAGTTGCCTGAAATAAAATTGAAAGAATTTTGAGGAGACCCTTTATATTGGACTATATTTTGGAATCAATTTAGTACTTCTATAAATTCAAAGGACACAGATGATGTTACTAAGTATGTGTATTTAACCCAATGCATTAAGGGCAATGCTCAAAACGTACTTGCAGGTTTTAGGAATGAAGCTTCTGATTGTGGTGATGCCCTTAAGGCGCTAACTGAAATATACCGTGATCCACAGAAGATAAGAACTTTACTTAGATCTTTAATTAATTTAGGGAACCCTAAATATGTTAGAAGTGAAATATTTGATTTTAAGGTTGATTTGGAGAACTTAGTCATGCAAATAGGTCATGATTCTGAGGTTGATGTGTCCTCAAATGAGATGATATCGAGGGAACTTATTGCGTTAAAACTACCCATGGAGGTATAAGACTTTATGTTTGGTCTTTATAAAACCATGTACTTTAGTGTAAGTCAAATAAAGGAAGGTCTTTAACACTTACTAAATTTTATGGAACATGAAAATAAAGGGAACCCTCATAAGGAAACACAAGAGGTCAACAAAATTAGTTTCCAGTCACCACCAAGAACTTCAAATAAGCGTTCAAATACTATAGGTACTTACACTACACTTAGTGATTATTCTAGTATATATTGCAAGGGAAAATATAGACACTTTGACTGCACAATTTATAGCTCTCTAAATGCTAGGATGGAAAGGTTTAAAGTATTGAATCGATGTATTAAATGTACTAGGGCACATCAGTCTACTAAGTGTACCACCATTCTCATTGTAGAAAGGGAAACATCATTCTTTTCTTTGCTTTAGTTCTCAGGGTTCAGTTGGTACTCCTAGTGTTAGTAAGTCTACAATAAATAGTAAGGACATTAACAGTGATAAATTGAAGGTGACCTTGTAACAACGAATCAAGTGGTGTCTATATTTCATAATCAGACTTCTCGTCAAAATTATTGTGTAGCTCTTCCTACTGCAACGGTAACAGTTAAATCAGAAGATGGTCAGTTAATCTCAGTTCGATGCCTCTTTGATACTGAAAGTCAACTTTCCTTTACTCATAAAGATTTTGCCAATACTATAAGCCTCTGAACAGTTGCTACTGTAAATATGATTTTGAATACTTTTCATGGTATGGCCGATTCCAAGAATTATGAGATTGTTAACCCTGAAGTTTCTTTGGAGAATAGGGAAAAAGAAATTGTTGTGAAAGATGTGTCTGAACCGATAATAACTCCTGGTCTTTGTGACACAATTAAGAGATCTTGATAGGATAGGTTATCATCTGCAGACAGAGATATAAAATCAGATAGGACTGACAGCATAAAAATCTTCATAGGTTCAGATTTCCGAGGAAAATATTTATCAGGTATGAGACAAGTGAATAATGTTGATTTACTTGAATCTCCAGGTGGCTATTTGATTTATGGCCCCATTCCACATAGGTACGGATCATATTCATTGCAATAGTGCCCTTGTTACTAGAGTGAGAGTCGAGTTTGGAGAAAGTGATCCATTGTTGGCTGATCCTCACATAATAAACTCTGCCATGGTTGACGATACTCTTTCTATACATAAATTATGGGACCTTGATGTGGTCGGAATCATTCCTTCACAAGTGATGTAGAAACTATTTCAAAGTAAAAAACCACTGTTTTGCACAGGAATGGAAGATACTGGGTGGAATTACCATTCAAGCATAATCACCCTTTTATCCCAACTAATTATAATGTAGCATTACCTCAAATGTATAATCAACTGAAAAGGTTTCAGCATTAACCAGAGCTTTTGAAATGTTATGATAACACAACCAAAGAGCAATTAAACTTAGATTCTGTTGAGGTTGAAAATCCTGTAATAAGTCCCAACACCCACTATCTTCCAAATCATGCAGTCAGAAAGAAAGAAATCCACTACACCCCCTTAGAGTGGTGTATAATTGTAGTGCAAAGGCAACTAAATCATCTGCATTAACGGAGAAATTATTTGATTTGTTAGTCCGGTTTAGAATGAAAAAATTTGCCTGCATAGCCGATATTGAGAAGGCCTTTCTGCAGAATGGATTGCAACAGCATCACAGAGATTTTACTAGATTTTTGCGGTTACAAGATCCAATTGACCAAAATAGTAGAATAAAAACCTCGAGGTTTAAATCCGTTCTCTTTGGTGCTACTTATAGCCCTTTTTTTGTTGCAGATGACCTTACAGTATCATTTATAAATATCACATTCACCCTATTCAGGTGTTTTATTGTCTAGTTTGTATACTGATGATTAACAGCAGTTAGTTAAGTTATGAGATGTGGCCAATGTTGAAATGAATAAGGCAGAAATGAATCTGAGACAATGGAACAGAAATTCAAAATTACTTAAAGATCACATAACCCAGAGTACAGAGGGTTCATAAGAATTCCCACTTGTCGACAAAATATTAGGTTTAAATTAGGAAATTTCAAACGCTTCATTATTTGTAAATCAGTGTAAATTTGAACCAATACAATGTTAGGAAGAGACAATTACTGCCTCTTTTATGTTCCTGTTTTTAACCCTTTGGGTATGTGTGTACCTATCTTGATTAAGGGGAAGATATTAATTCAGGAAGCATGGAAAGGAAGTATTGGTTGGGATGTAAAATTACCACCTTCATTTCTTGACAGATGGGATACTTTGGCTTGTAAATCATTAGAGCTCCCAACCTTCAAATTTTTTAGATGTATCTGTCGGGTGAGAGACTCGTATAGACTTCGTGTTTTTGTAAATGTCAGTACGATTTTCAGTGGGATTACTCTGGCCTTGCTAGCAACAAAATTTGATTCACTATTATTACTAGCAAGGCCAGAGTAATCCAACTGAAAACTCGTACTGTACTTAAGTTAGAACTTACGGCATTACAGCTAGGTACTCAACTTGCATGCTGTATCCGAGACCTTTGTAATAGTTTCATTACTCAAGAAGTCATAATTTGGTCAGAATCAGAAGTTGCTCTCCAATGGCTTAAAGGCGATAAATGTAAAATTACCTATGAACAAAATAGAGTAGCTCAAATAAAGGAAGTAGGATCCTCTTTCAACTTTTCAAGTTTTTATATGTATCTACCAAAAAGAACCATGCGGATCTCTTAACAATTTCGTGAGTCTTGCTTATGGACCCAAGGACCTTCATGATTATTCCGTCCTGAACAATGGCCTGAACAGAGATTTTTTTTCACATGATTTGTGAAATTGTTTCAGAGGTTGTTCCTGAAGTGCCAATTCCAGAACCTATTTTTGATTATAGTAACTACTCATCTCTGAGGAAGTTGTTGAATGTTACTAGATTTGTTTATAATTTCATTGTGTGTGTTAAATATGGCATTAGACTAGTTGATCCTCTTGTGTATTGGATCAAATATGCTTAAGATACTCCTTATCAGAGAATTTGTGCCTTCCTTAGGAAGGAATTGAACAGTCTTGAGCAGGATAAACTGCAATTTATTAAAAATATAAATCTTTATTATGATGAGTCTACTGGTTTTATCCATAGCCATGGTAGGCTGCACCATTCTAATTTAGACCAGAGTACCAAATTTCCCCTCTTAATACCTTCCAAGAGTCATTTTACTAGTCTCCTAATTAATTTTGCTCATGAAAAATGTCTGCGTGATGGAGTTAGAGAAACTCGGTCCTATCTTCGCAGACAATATTGATTATTGAAGTAATATCAACCATTACGAAGTTCTCAAGACATTGTGTAATTTGCAAGAGAATTGAAGGTAGAAGATTTGATTACCCTGGTCCTCCTCCACTTCCAGCTGTAAGATTCAATTTACAAGGCCATTTTCACATACTGGTATTGATTTTTTAGGTCCCATTACCATAACCAAAACTAAAGATGGAAAACCTCACAAGTGTTATATAGTACTTTTTTACATATACTGTATCAAGACTAGTTCATTTAGACATTTTAGAGTTAGCATCTAACATGAGTGCATTAACCTTCATTAATATTTTTAGACGATTTTGTGCTATTTATTCTGCCCCTGTCTCTGTGATTTCTAACAATGGTAGTAATTTTTTGGCCAGTGCCAATTTTTTTTTAATCAATTGTTGACGCAAAGATATTTAAATCAGATCCTATTAACAAACAAAAACACAACTTATAAACCAACATAGGTGACCATAAAATTTTTGTGCAACCCATAAACATTGAGTATGAACAAAAAAATCTATAAACAAAAATTGGAATTCATGAACATATTTTTAGAACCCAAAAACCATAATTACCATCAAACGCATCATATGCGCAGACTAAGAGCATCAAGTGCTATTCAGCATCAGGTGTTAAAAATCAAACAGTACATAAAAACATTAAGCGTAAATGTATACCATGACATTACCAAGCAAACTATATGAATAAAACAATAATAATAATAAGAGGAAGAAGAAGAAGAAGAAAAAGAAGAAGAAATGATAATAATGATGATGATAATACTGAGACTAATAATAATAATGATAATAATAATAACTATAACATAAGAATATCTATTATAATAATAACTATAATAATAATAATAATAATAATAATAATAATAATCATAAGAACAATAACAACAACAACAACAACGACGACGAGGAAGGAGAATAAAATGGCAATAATAATAATAATAATTATCATTATTATTGCACACCTGAACAAACGAATAAGCACTACATAGTACAGTAATGTGCACATTACTATTACTGGTATATAAGTGAAACCAGATTTTAGCATAATAGAACAGCACACAAGTAATAACACTTAACATGAAGAAATTGTGCGAACCAGGAAATATAACAGTCTCAATTGAGTGACCTACCAGGAAATATAACAGTCTCAATTGAGTGACCTAACCTTCCAACTAACAGCCCTTAAGTTCTGCAGGTATTGTAATCTCATCGGGGAAAAGAATGAGAGAAGAATGGGGATAATTGGGTGAGCAATTTTCTCGTGGACAATGAGGACGAAGAATTCATCTCAAGTCTTCCTGTTCCCTCAATCTCGATTCCCCGGAAAGAGCAGTTCGAGTCAGTCCAGAAGAATAAAAAGATTATATATATATATATATATATATATATATATATATATATATATATATATATATATATATATATATATATATATACATATATATATGTATATATATATATATTCATATATATATATATATATATATATATATATATATATATATATATATATATATATATATATATATATATATATATATATATATATATATAAACACCGTTATGCAGGCAAACAGACATGGAGTACCAGGAAATTTTCTGATATTTCAGAAATACGTTAGAATTCTAGGTAGTAGGTTGGCCAAGGCACCGGCCGCCCGTTGAGATACTACCTCTCGAGAGTTATGGGATCCTTTGACTGGCCAGACAGTACTACATAGGACCCTTCTCTCTGGTTACGGTTCTTTCCCTTTGTCTACACATACACTGAATAGTCTAGCCTATTCTTTACAGATACTCCTCTGTCCTCATACATCTGACAACACTGAGATTGCCAAACAATTCTTCTTCACCCAAAGGGTTAACTGCCGCACGTAATTGTTCAGTTGCTACTTAACTCTTGATAAGAGTTGAAGAGATTTTTTAGCTATGGTAAGCAGCTCTTCTAGGAGAAGGATACTCCAAAAATCAAACCATTGCTCTCTAGTCTTGGGTAGTGCCATAGCCATAGCCTCTGTACCATGGTCTTCCACTGTCTTGGGTTTGAGTTCTCTTGCTTGAGAGTACACTCAGGCACACTGTTCTATTTAGTTTCTCTTCCTCTTGTTTTGTTGAAGTTTTTATAGTTTATATTGAAAATATTTATTTTAATGTTACTATTCTTAGA
>NC_090732.1:132954888-132974888 GCF_036898095.1 Palaemon carinicauda | reverse complement strand
TCATATCTTAAACGCTCATTTTCAGAAAATAACAGGGTATCAAAGGCAAATAACTAGAGAGGTAATTATTAAATGAACGGATGAGAGTAATTCAAAATAGTTTAGATAAATGTTAAAATTACAAAAAAAAAGTTCACCATGGTACGAAAATACTTCAAACTAAAAAAAAAAGTTATATTAGGAACAGCATCATGAAACAATCAATGGTGTGTTATAGCAATTATACAAGTTGTATTGACACGCAAAACTTCCGTACACATAATACGCTAATGATTTTGACACGGAATTTTCCGTACCAATTATTACTGGTTTTACTGACACGGACACTTCCGTACCCCTAATACTGGTCTTATTGTAAAGGAAGCTGCCTTAACAACAGCCACTTCGAAACTTATAAACGAACGATAACACATAAAAAAAACCCAACATTTTGACCTTTGCTTATAGTTTCTTAATTCTGGAGATAAACTATTTGCTGCCTACGCGCATATCCATCCAACTTATTGATACATCATTTCTCAAGACTTATCTTAATTCATATATTCATGCATACCTACATGCTTACATACATACATACACACACTTCATATATATATATATATATATATATATATATATATATATATATATATATATATGTGTGTGTGTGTGTGTGTGTGTGTGTGTGTGTGCGCGTGTGTGTGTGCGCGTGTGTGTGTGTAAGTGTGAATGTGAGGACATGTGTGCAGGGGAATATAAATAAGTATTGTGTAAATAAATCAGGAGGCTTGATAGGATATAAAGCCTTTGATGATATGCCCAGGATATTTATTTACAAACATTAAAAGATCAACAGTGACAATATACAAATCCAAACAGCGAAATAAGTCAAGATGTGCGGGCTATGAAGAAAAATGCATTTTCCTCTTAGAAAATTTAATAAAAAGTCAGAAAATGTTCAAATATTAAAAAAATAAAATAAAACGGAAGTAAATAATCTTTGTAATGAAGAGAGAAAATTGGGAGAGGTATAGGTACTCGAAACGTATCCCGCTCACTATATCTCTTATAATTATCTCCCAAAATAAAAATGTGCCATGTTCCCAAAATAATGTAGTCAGCAATGGGACTGTTGCAGTGAAAACTCTTTACACGAAATAATGTCGAAGCGCACACCAAGACCCATCGCTTTGCATGAACATCCATGATCAACAGTTTGAGGTTAAGCAAACGACCGGAAACATACAAATATTTATAAATGAAGTCAATAAACTAAGTGCAAGGCTTTAGCGTTTAAACATACATAGTGTACACACACACACGCATATATATATATATATTATATATATATATATATATATATATATATATATATATATATATATATATATATATATATATATATATATATATATATATATATATATATATAGTGCATGTGTGTGGAGAGGAGAGAGAGAGAGAGAGAGAGAGAGAGAGAGAGAGAGAGAGAGAGAGAGAGAGAGAGAGAGAGAGAGAGAGAGAGAGAGAGAGAGAAGGCCTGACAGGACTAAAAACAATAGCGAGCTGAGAGGGCGAATTCTGGAAGTGATAAATAGGAAACGTTAAGCTACAGGGCTTCAAAAATAATCCTGGTTGCTTCCTTGCCGCTGACATTACCCAACAGAGAAGTCTACCAGATGAACAGAGAAGGGAACACAATCGAAGGTGACAATATTGACAGAACGACTGACAGCGCTCAACCTTCTGTAAGCCTAAAACCAATCCTTTTATGTGATCAGCTTTTTAAGTTTCTCTCTCTCTCTCTCTCTCTCTCTCTCTCTCTCTCTCTCTCTCTCTCTCTCTCTCTCCCCAAGCATTTAACACTGATGACACTTTAAAAAAAGTTTAGTACATTTTTATCCTTAAATTCACAAGTGACAAAGAAAAACAGGAAGAATTATTCGCGATTACATTTGCCTAACAGCCCTCCACACAAATATTTACATTTACACACAAAAACAAACAAAGACACAGACACGCATATATATATATATATATATATATATATATATATATATATATATATATATATATATATATATATATATATTAATGTGTGTGAGTATAGTATATATAAAAATGCTGTATATATGTATATCTTAATATACAGTATGTGTATATGTACAGTATACATAATCCTAAATTATATGCACTGATTCATACGAGGCGCTCTTCCTCATAACAATGTTAAGACCATCAGCCTGAATTTTCACGCTATAGTGGATACCAGTAGTTCAACATTTCCTCAAACGGTCCACATCAAAAAGATAAATCCAGTTTCCCGGGTGTGTATTCCAGAGTCGTGTTCATTTTGGTAACAGTCATTGTCAATCTTCTTCATGATTCCGTATTGAAATTTGTTTCATGAATTCTTTATTTCCATTAGGCTTAATACTGTCAACTTTGGTTTCTGCGCATATTTATCGTCACTATTATTATTATTATTATTAGTAGTAGTAGTAGTAGTAGTAGTAGTAGTAGTAGTAGTAATAGTATTTACTATTTCCTATTTTTGGATCTTAAGACTGGTGTTTTAATGAATACTTATAGATCATTCAGAAGCTTTTTGATGTCAATTCCCATTACCTGAATATTTCATTATCGTTCTCATTATTCACGATAATAAATCCTTATTAAGGTTCTCATTTATAACTAATCACTGGTCACATCATCCTCAGTGGTTTATCATTTAACACCTTTTATTAATTATCGAATAGCATTGTGTGCACTCATCGCTAGACTATTAAAGAGTATGTGACTATTGGCCAGACGCTAAGGCTGGGAAGCTCAATCAAAGTCGATCTTGGGCAGCAAGAAAAAAGAAAGAACAAAAATCAATTAGAATATTTAATTCTGTTTTTCCACCCAGGACCTTTCTGCTGACTGACATTTAAATTAATAATGATAATATTGTTGAGGGTTTTTAAAAATGAAAAGAATAAAATTTAGTATAATGAGAACATTTCTTGTTTTATCATTCAGTTATTATTGCTAAAATTACTACTGAATCTGGATTTGGCCTTCTGAGACATAAATATTAACATAATTTCAGAAATCGTTCACGTAACTCTATTCTATCCCATTTGTGTTATTTCAAGATATCTAAACGTTAAGGGGAATAAAATTCATCATCATCATCATCTCCTACGCCTATCGACGCAAAGGGCACCGGTTAGATTTCGCCAGTCGTCTCTATCTTGCTTAAACCGATCACATCCTTCAACAGCGAATACGAGATTTAAAAATGGAGATATAAGGAGCTTATTCCATAACTAATGGGACGCAGTAGTACAGTAGTGAGTGTAAAGGGGTGGTTCACCAGGTGTGTACAGAAAAGGGAAATGCTGCAAAGGATTGACTGAAAGGAATACGTGCCTCTCAATATGTGTTAAAACAGATAGAAGAAACTGTAAAAATCACCACGGAAGATATACTCTAGGATATTGATTCAAGATGACAGACTCATAACAAAAATATCAAAAGCGTAAAAATTGTGTATAAAGGTGGAAGAGATTATGTGGACTAAGACACTAAGTGATTGTTATGAAATATGTATGATATATATGAATACTCTGAATGAAAGGGGAGAAGGTTTGAAGGAATGACAAAGTTGAGGAAGTACAATTAACAAAAAATTTTATGGTATCAGAAAAAACTTTATGGCAGATGTGAAGCATTCGTTCAATGAAAAGTAGCTGGTTTTGTGAAAAATAGAGCAGTAAAAGTAGGTGCAAAGTTATGGATAAAGTTATGACAAAGACAATGCGTAGAATGACTGATGTTTTCAAATAATAGTGTTAATTGACGATAGTGAGAAGAAGCTGTACAATATTAAGAGGTTAAAAGCGCTTTACTGGGGAGAACTTACCGAGTAAATATAAATCTGAGGGAATGGAAACCAGGATGATGTAGCAAAATATGTTAATATAGACAGCAGAAGAAGTAAACTTATTCAGGTATATGTAATTCAATAGCTTAGTATGCAACTCTGAGTTTCTATAAAACTTGATGAAATCCTAGAAGGGATTGTCGAGTCAACTCTTATCTATGGAAGTGAAGTGTCCAAGCTGAATGCTAAAATTTAGAAAATAATATGGAATTTTTTTAATGTGATAAAAAAACATTAAGTATGAAACAAATAGAATAAAAGTGCTAAAAGGATTAGCATAGCTAAGCGGTTGGATCATAGTTATCAGATGGTGAGGTAAAGTAGAAAAAATGAGATTAACAGCGGATTAATACAAAATCTGAAGTTTTAAAAGGAAGGATGAAATTAAAACTTAGAAAGGGAAGGACCTTAATACCAAGAGGCTCAAGACTGCATGGCAGATATTTTAGTGTATGGGGCTCATAGGGGCACTGATGAGCTTTTTTGTTTATGCCTGCGAAGGGGAAAATGCTGTGGTACCTCTCAGAATAAGGAGTTACTCAGCCATTCAAATATCATTAGGACAAAGACCATTGCCATCTCGGCTTTGTTAAAGATAATGGCCAAGTGGTTATATCTATATACAGTATATATATATATATATATATATATATATATATATATATATATATATATATATATATATATATATATATATATATATATATATATATATATATATATATATATAGAATTCCCAGGCGAACAATTTCCATCCGGACAACTTCCATACGGAAAAGTGCCAGAAAGGACAATTGCCTGGCGGATATTTGTCACCCAGACAATTTTCAACGGTTTGAAAATGTAATAGATAAAATTATGGAAATAGTTATCTTATAATTACAGTACGTGGAATGGTTTTCTGATGTTTCTTTTAGAATTACGGTTTACCTATATTTTGATAAAAATTTAGTTAAATAATTTAGATATTTGTTTAAAAAAATAATACATATGAAAAAAGTAAAACAACATCACAATAGATATAGAAAAACTTATATTTCAATTATATTATATTCAATTCCAAAAACATATTGGCAATGAGACATGTTTAATCCTATTATATAATTTCAGAAAATATAAAAGTTATAAGCAATGAACTGCCCACCGGCGATAAACGGCTTGTAACTAACGATCATTAGAGGCGACATCTTTTAGCTTTACAACAGCACTCTTGGCATCTACTATACTTTCAAGTGTTTCATGATTACGTTCGCTAATAGTTTTTATCAACTAGTAGTTTTCAGCTTTTGAGTTTGTGTATACTCGTGCTTTATATGAGTTTGGTTTCTTCTTTGCACACTACCAGTAAATTACAGATGTGTCATATTGTATCCTTAACGTGGTGAGAGGGTTTGTGTATAATCGTGATCAGCAAAGCTATAATAGTCAGAGAACCCATACTATGTTTTTTTTTCTGTGAGCGATCAAACAAAAGTCTCCCACCACTACCAATTCGCAGTGATCAGCGTGGTAATGAAAACAGGCTAAACCTCAGACATGAGTAAGGACATGTCTGAGGCCCTTTGTTCTACTGTGGACTTGAAAAAGTTGCATTTGTTGTTGTAGTACTGCAGATCATCAACTAGAATCTCACGTTTAATGGTAGAAACCATTGCCAAGGACTGTAGAAAATAAATAAATATGTTCACTACCGGAGTCTGGAAGTTTGAAATTCATTTCATGGAAGCCGTGAAGTGCTACAGTATTGCCTAGGCTCACTAACAAGCATTTTGCCTAAAACACTTAACAGAATATTAACTAAACGGGCAATTTTTATTAATAAGACTTACTCTGACTCAACTAAGATTTCCAAACAAGAAGTTTGCTTAGGACCAGTTTTTCAAACTGCATACAGTATATATATATATATATATATATATATATATATATATATATATATATATATATATATATATTCATATTTATATATGTGTGTGTTCAAACACAATTTGTGCGCGCGTACTTCTACAAATGCTATCAAGTAAAATTTTGTCACTCATAATCACAAAATGGGTTTTCAAATATCAGACAAAAATAAAATGAACTATATTATTTATTTAAGAACTCATTTTGAAGTACAATAGAATTTTGCAAAAGCGAGGACTACCATTATTTCTATTTCTTATTTTACCCAAAGAAAGATAACCTTCTTGGGGAAAAAAGGGAAAAAAATCAACAGCACACAAGGTAATCTCACTAAGAGGTTTTTCATTGCCTCGAAAGACTTCTGCTGCACTTGCTCGCAGCTACTGACCACAAAACTCAAGTAAAAGAAAGCCGAAGAGAAAATTCCTTCCTGAATGAGGCCTAACACGAGGCACATGTAAACGAAATTTAAATTCCAAGAAAAGGAATTTTAGGGCAGACTTTAGGAGAACAATTCTTGATATAAAAATTTGCCCATAACGAAAATTGATGGTAAAAATTTTCTTTTGGTTCAATCATGATTTTTTTTTTTACTGTAGACATTCTTCCCTCTATATACACCGGAGTCAGATTTTCATACGCAATCTATATATCAAAACATATTCATATCTAAAAAATAAAACTAATAAATCGATTTACAAATCAAGCACATTCTGCACTAATCTATTAGCATGCGTTCGAAAATATTCAATAAAAAGAGACTAAGATCTGAGAGTGGAAAAGTAAGGGATGTAATTAAAAGTTGAAAAGTGGAAACCGAAGTAAATTCGGATGATTCAGAAACAAACTAATCCCCTTCTGTATGCCAGTGTATAGTCTTTTTTCTATCACAATCCATACAATATCCTTTTTTCACCAAAACTTTTGTTTCCTTATCGGACCACTTTCTATTTGTATTTCCTATAATTAATCACTTCAAGGGAACAAATATTCCCTCATGATTCCATTTTGTAATTTCACAAACTGTTCAACAAATCCATCCACCAATTTTTTTTTCAACTCACCCATAAAGTTCATACATTTTCTTCTCCTATGCTCTTATCGGGTAATTTTTATCAACTATATTGTCTTATTAACATTAACATATTTTTTTTTTTTTTTTTTTTTTTTTTGCCTACACCTTACAAGTCATATCCAAACTTGTCCAAACCAAATAACAACCAAATAGATCCATTAACTTGCTCTTCCATTTATCACGCTATGACACAATCTAGCAACCTCTTTTCTTATCATTTACTCTTTACAAAGTATACTAACTGTTATATATGTGACTTGTAAGGAATCACAGGTTATAGATAAACCTCACGTAACACCACAGAACTACACGTATCATGTGTTACGTAATTGCATCCGTACGAGTATGACTTTAATTATGTAAGTGATTATAAGTACTGTTGCATATATACTACAGTACTGGATTTTGCATAATCTACCACAAGAAGAGTACCCAACAACTCTCTAACTTATATCCAGTAATAGGATATATATATATATGTACATATATATACATACTGTATACACACACATATATATATGTAATATATATATATATATATATATATATATATATATATATATATATATATATATGTGTGTGTGTGTGTAATATATATATATATATATATATATATATATATATATATATATATATATATATATATGTGTGTGTGTAATATATATATATATATATATATATATATATATATATATATATATATATATATATATATATATATATATATATATATATATATCACTTCCCCTCGCGCTGATAACTACCTGTTTCAGCCTGCCTGTTCATGAATGATTTTGAGGGTGTAGTACGCTATTGGGGTGTCCCCTATCTCGTGAAGCCAATCGGAGATGTACGAGAAAGTGTCCTCAGCGATCGCCACGAGAACACAATGCTTTGGTACAGCTACAGCTATAGTATAGGGACGGGTGAGGGAGGGAAGGAAGGGGGGGGGGGAGGGAGGGAAGGAAGGGGGGGGGGGGGGGGGGAGGGAGGGAAGGAGGGGGGGGGGAATTAGGATTGTAAACATTGGAGGGAAAAGTGTCAAAGTGAAGTACAATGGGAGATGTAAAGATTGGGGCAGACCTAATAGCTCTTTGTTGTTGGTTTTTTGTTGTCAACATCATGCCTTGTGGACTTCCAGGAGGTGAATTCTCTTGCCAGCCTCCGAGCGATTTCGTGTTTTCATGATTATTCCTTTTCTGTGGCTTGTTTATTTAGTTATGTTTGTTTACTTTTCTTGCATTGGTTTATTTTAATACTCAGGATGTGGTTCGTCCTGAGCAATGAAAGGAGCTATCCTTTTCCGCTAAGAATGCTCGTTTTGTGTGTCTGTTATCCTCACTCATTGTTGCAAGTTCTGGGTAAATTTTTTTTTAATCTTTCCCAGACTTGTATGGCTCTTTAGTACCTGACGTTTACTAGATTGTATATGTTATGGAGTGCTTTGTTGTTTTCATTATTATTAATTATTATCATTATTAATTATTATTATTATTAATTACTATTGATTATTAAATAATAATTATTAATTAATAATTATTAATTATTAATAATTATTAATAATTATTGATTATTAATGATTATTATTAATTATTATCATTAATTTTTCTTATCAATTATTAATTAATATTATTATTAATATTATTATTATTACTATGGTTTAGGCCATGTATGTTTCCTATGTTTCCATTTTGGAATTTTTGTAGGGTTTTCATCTTTGATTGAGCCCTTGTGCATGCAGGTGCTATTGGATATTCGAATAGAGGTCTTATCAGGCTTTTGTAGAGGTTTATTCTTATGTTTTCATCCAATAGTGTGAAACGTTTTAATCCTCATTTTCTGTGTTTTGCAAGTTGGAGTTTTTTTGTGTGTGTGTGATATGGCAGCTTATGCCAGTTCTTTTGATAGAGACTACGGATTTTAACTCTGTTGTTAAATGGAATATTCATGTTGTTTACTGTTACTGGTGCTGGTTTATTTTTTGATACTAATAAGAGTTGAAATTTGTTGCTGTTTGTTTTCAGTTTCCACTTGTTTTCGTAATAATTTATTCTTTTGATCTCTTTTCTGCTTTGTTGCTTTACAGAGTCGGGTCCTTTCGGGATGTTGGAACCAGGGGAACGCTTCCTGTTGAAGAGACAGGTTCGGTGGTCGACATTTTCAAACAAAAGGGCACAGCAATGAGAGGGGAGGCGGGAGGGACCGATTCCTTTGGTGGTCACCAATTGGGCAAGAATGCATATAGATTTATGTCAACGGATCGTGGGTTCATATAGAAGCCGTTCCGAGGAGGAACGCCACAAAAATACAAACAAAATCATTCATGGAGAGGCAGGCTTAAACAGGTTGTCATCAGTGCAGGTGGGAGTGAAAAGAAAGAAAAAAGAGTTATAGTGTACGATCATGTGTGAACTACGTGCGGTACAGCATCCAGTTTTCTATCCTTATACAAATCAACTATATTACATGTACACACGTATACAAACATATGTATATAATCTATAAACTCTAGTTGGTAGAGATAGATAAAATACTTCCAAGATAAACCGGGAAAAATGGAGCAGCATGTGTGAGGGAAACAAGAAACAACGAATAAGCCAAAGGAAAGGGGAAAGGGAATGAAAGGCTAAAACCTTTTAGTATTCGTAGACGGCCTACGGGAAATCAGATATTGGAGGAGGCTCTTGCCGGATGTTTGGAAAGTGAATGTATCCTGCCAAATGGAGGATGTAAACATCAATGCATCCTGTCAACTGGAAGGGAACTCTCATAACATGAAATTGTCTTGACAGATTGATTCCACACTCATCGAAATTTGTTTTCCATTGAATGAATATTTAAAACTCTGGCTTCCAAACGGGATCTTGTCTTCAATACTATGGGAGGAAGTTATATAAGGGACCGACGTTATCAATTCTTCGTTACTTGGTTTATTGTAATCAGTACCTTGCTCTGTATCTGTATTCCTAATATATACAATTTATACTTGGAAGCTTATTGTTTATGTCTGTAGAACTTATCATAATTTCATTTTATGAATGATTTGTGTGGAATAAGAATTTAGATAATAATAATAAAAAAAAATCAAGAATGCCATATTTCATTCTGTAAAGTGAAAGGCATCGTAAATAAAAACAATCACGGACAGCGATAGATCCCCCATGCTTCTTTCTTTCTTTTTTTTCTTTTTTTAAGTGGATTATACAGAAATCAAAATCAAAATGATTCATCTTCATTCCAATCAAAAACGTTAAATTGATTTCTCTGAAAACTGAAATATACACTAGAAATATAAAAATATCCTTTTTTCTCATAACAGAGAAAACCATCATCCGAGAGAGAGAGAGAGAGAGAGAGAGAGAGAGGGAGGGAGAGAGAGAGAGAGAGAGAGAGAGAGAGAGAGAGAGAGAGAGAGAGAGAAAGAGAGAGAATTAAACAAATTAAGACAGGTATATCTAATCAGCTGAAATAAATTGTCATGAGCAAACACTAGACGAGTTCTGTTGCATAATTAAATGACCAGAGTTTGAGACTGAGAAACAAAATGCACATATACATACATATATATATATATATATATATATATATATATATATATATATATATATATATGTATATATATATGTGTATATATATATATATATATATATATATATATATATATATATATATATATATATATATATATATATATGTAATTCTAAATGAATGCAGAATATACAATAAGGAAAGAAAACCCCAGCACTTATGCTTTCTACTTATGAATTGCGAGTAATATATCGGATAATTCTATAATTACAAAAACTCGTCGCAGTCCATGCCAAGCTGTTCGGCTTCCAGGAAATTCGATAACTTGAAAAATAGGAGGAGGAGGAGGAGGAGGAGGAGGAGGAGGAGGAGGAGGAGGAGGAGGGAACAAGCGAGGTACTAGTTAACTGCGTGTGGCCTCTATTTTCAAATACATAGAGCCCATTTGAAAGATTATGTTTGAAAAGTCCTGGGCTCTAATTTACGAGCTGAAGCAAAGCCATAAAACATTTGCTTTTCAGCGACTTGTATGTCGCCCTTGCTTCCGGAAAAGCGTTACTTTTGCTTCTGTGCATTCAAAAGCTGCTTGAATAACGTCGCTCGTAAAACATCCACATCTGGCGCCTCCCTCCAGAGGAAAACTCATTAAGCGTTTACAGGAAATCAACAGAACGATTCTACCTCATTACATTTCAGAACAAATGTCAACAATGTCCCAGGTAAAGAAAATAGCAAATAATGGTGACCATTATTTGTTAGTTCTTTTCTGAATTTTGATATAGCAAACAACAAACTGAAATAAATTGCGTAAACCGGATGGCGATATGGTTTAGAAAAAAAAAAAACAATATTTCTATACTTTCTCTTATTTTCTTTCTAACAGGCAAAAGTCAGTTTTTATACTGATTGGAGTTAACTCAAAATATTGTTTTGTTCAGTGTGGTGTTTAAAATACATTTATAAGTACATTATCATCAAAAATAAATTTCTCAATGACAATAACAATGAAAATCTATCTACCATGGCACTTTCCCCAACGTTGGGGTAGCCGACATGAAAAAAAGGGGGATCTGACGTTTCTCTTCTTTGCTCCTCCCAGCCTGACGAGGGATTCAGCTGAGTTTGTTTGGTAATATTAAGGTGCCACATACCACACCTCCCACGTTATCTACTACAAAATTAATTAAGCTTCATATACTGCTACGGCCTCATCGGTCACCCGGAGTAAGCAGCAAGGCCTGGCGGAACTGCATCACAAAAGCTCGTCATTCATTCTTATTTCTAGCACGCTCTTTTGTCTCTCACATCTATCCTCCTATCACCTAAAGCTTTCTTCACTTCATCCATCCACCTAAACCATGGCCTTCCTGTTGCATTTCTCCAGTCAACACTTGCATTCATCACCTTAAGCCGAAAAGCCGTTAAGTTGTAGCGGAGACACGAGGTGAATGCAACTAACTCTATTTCAACACACAGAGAGCTTATATACAAGAGTTTCAGAGGAAGAAGGTAAGAAAAATTCAAACATCAATACGTGAAAAGACAGGCTTCAACAGGTTCTGTTAACAGTAAGGTGTAGAGCAAGATATACAATATAAAAAAAAAATACTGTTACATGTGAAATGGGGCACCCTGCTCTTGAGAGGAGTACAGTAGGCAGGTCATCTTGCGAGAGATATAAAAGTTTAAGGCAATCATTGGAGACCCAGTCTTCTTTACCACAAATATTAAGTAAGAACACCTTTGTTATTTGACGGATGACAAGGAAAGGGCGCGTGTAAGGGGGCGTTAGCGGTGGTTTTCTGGTGTCCTTGCGTAGGAAAATGTGCAATGCCTAGTGCAATTCTGTTGATGTGTGTTGCTTAACTGGGGCTTGTAAGTCTGGTGGCATAGAGTAAATTTTCCCACAACAAGATGTAGGCACTGGGGATTAACTGAGGAAGTTGTTGACAGAAAAAAATGGGCAGGGATGACCAACAAGTCGCCATACATCATTTCAGCAGCTGAAATGATGGTCCTTAGTCCTTAGTCCCAGAAGGACCCAAGGAAGCAGAATAAACCAGTTGGAGTCATTGCATCGGGACATCAAAGCTGCTTTGACGGTAAGATGAAAATGTTCAACCATTTCGTTCGCCACAAGAGGTTGTCTGATATAGGGTGATGGCCAGGATATTCGCTAATGATGTCCACAATTCAGAGGTGAAAGTGGTACCCCTGTCAGAAGTAATATGC
Source organism: Palaemon carinicauda (assembly GCF_036898095.1). Taxonomy (NCBI): domain Eukaryota; kingdom Metazoa; phylum Arthropoda; class Malacostraca; order Decapoda; family Palaemonidae; genus Palaemon; species Palaemon carinicauda. The sequence continues at coordinate 132,962,238 of NC_090732.1, read as the reverse complement.
TCGGGGATACCTAATCTCACTATTCATCCTGAGAGTAAGGCAGATATTGCAGTTTCCATGTGAATGGCTTCAGGCCAATCAGTGGAGTGGTCGGCGACAGCAAACAGGTAACGATATCCTTGTAATATGGGTTGGGGACCTATTACATCGATGTGAATGTGGGCAAAACAATGCCGAGGTTGAGGAAAAGTGCCCACCCTGAATCTGTGTGTTGTCGTGCTTTTGAAGTTTGGCATGAAGTACAGGCGCGGACCCAATCCTTAGCATCCTTAGTAATGACATGCAAAATTAACTTTGTCTTCAGTAGCCGTGCAATAAATCTGAGCGAGGGATTTGAAAGGCGGTGAATGAAATAAAAAATTTGTCGGCGCATAGGAGCAGGTATCCACAGTCAAGTTCTACCAGTACTGAGGTCACAGAAGAGGGTGGTGTTATAAACTTTGAGGGGGACGTTTCACAAAGGAGGGATGTGCTTGGTACTCTGTATCTTTTCGTTGGGCATCTGACAAGATATTGTAATCATGACTGGCGGCAATGTGTTTCTTGACAGGGAATTGGCAACAGGTTTCATTTTCCAACGAATGCGTTGAAAAGTAAAATTGTATTCAGCCACATCAGAGAGATGTCAGCATTCACGGGCGGACCAGGCGTCAGACTGTCGAGGCAAGGCGTACACCAGATGCATGTGGTCCATGCGAATGACGAAGGGCATACCTTTTAAGAAGAGACTAAAGTAACAGACAGCCAAATGTCCTCAGGTATTTTTCAGTCTAAGGTAGAATAGCTGGATTCTGCTTTGGACAGTTTTCTACTGCAGAAAGCCAATGGGTGGGGTGACCCGTTGACCACCCGCTCGAGTACTGCACCAATACAAACATCGCTGGTATCGGTGGAGAGAAGGAGAGGGGCATGTGACACAGGAAAAGTGAGTGCAGCAGCAGTTGATAGGGCATTCACTATGATGCAGAAGGCCACTTCTTGAAGGGAACCCCTTTCAGGTCTTTTGGCATGCCCTTGAGGGAGGCTTAGAGGGGGCAAGAGTGGCGGCAATGGGTGGTAGGAAAAGACGATAATAGTTGATCATGCCTAAGAATTCTTGCAGTGCTTTCACGGTCGAGGGTTTGGGGAAGTTCTGTATGGCTGCTACTTACTCAGGGAGTGGGTGGACTCCTTCAGGAGTGATGTGGTGCATTAAGAATGATACTTCAGCACCGCCGAAGGTACAATTGTCGTACCGCACTACAAGGCCATTCTGTTGTAGGTGCTCAAGCATGATGCATAGGTGATGGAGGTGTTCCTCTTTGGAGGTAGAGAACACAAGTATGTCGTCCAAGTAACATACACAGAAGGGGAGATCCCCTAAAATACAATCCATGACGTCCTGAAAAGTGACTCGAGCATTACGAATGCCAAAACAGGAGTAATTGAAACTGTATGTATCAAAGGGTGTGGTGATGGCTGTCGTGGGGATGTCTTCTGGGTTAATGGACAACTGATAATATCCCTTCAGGAAGTCAAGTGTTGAGAAAACCTTCGCTTTCTGCATTTTCAAACGCCTATAATCCCCACACAGACGCAGAGAGCATCTTTTTTCAGGACTATATGCAAGGGTGACGACCATGGGCTTGGGGCCTTCTTCCATTCCAGCGAACGTTTGATTAGTGGCTGCTTAACGATCTGGTGGCAGACGCCTGAATCTGGCAAACACTGGGGGACCCAGTGATCTTGATCAAGTGATAAATACCGTACTTGACGAAACCGTGGGAGTTTAACTAAGTTCTAGACAGAAAACTTCAGGGCATGACATGAGGAAGTGGACATAGGCATCCATGGTGCGCTGATGTGGAGTGAGGTCGGAGGAAGCGGTTTGAAGAGGTGTAAAGGAGTACGAGTCCTTGATGACTAATCGTCAGTGAGCGACATCAACCAGGAGATGGAAATGAGAGAGGAATTCCGCACCAAGGATTAGGAACGTGACGTCAGCAATGAGAAACTTCCAATTTTATTTGAAGCTTCCAAACGATAAGGAGAGGGTTTCATAACCATGTGTGGGTATCGCAGATCGGTTGGCAACTACTAGGCGGACATTGACAGACCAAAACAGACTACGTCGTATCCTGGAGAGTGTCCTTGGCAGAAGAGAATGGCAAGCACCCATGTCTACCAAAAATCATACACCCATACCTGCATCATGTATAAAGAAAAGGTTATTGACAGGGGAGGCCACCGCCACAAACGATGGCCTACTTACATGATTTTGTTCACAGAAAACTACTCGCACATTTCTTCGCAGCAACCCAAAATCTGAAGAGGTAGTAGCATAAATGTGACTAATAACTGTAAGTGGCTGGAGAAGTCATTAGTTGGGGCGAGAGGGAGAAGTGGTATATGTGGGTGGTGGGTGGCTTTGCCGCCGCTCTAGTATGTCACGGGGTGGACGTCTATATCCTACTGCATTCACGTTAGCTTCAGTCAATGTTGAATAATTGTCCACTTTATCAGGAGTGGAGGCATTGATGCAGGTCTTGAAGGTAGTGAAGTGGCTCTACATAAGGGCATCAACTTCGGTCATCAAATCTTTCATGGCCAAATATCGACATCGGGGATGGCAGCACAAACAAGTTCGGGTAGGCGCTGTACCCAAAGGGCATGAAGTAGATTCACTTCACGAGGAGAGCAATGTGCAGCAGGTTACAGGCGAGCAATACTGGTCATTTCCCTAAGGTTGAGCAAAGCCTGTTGGTCCCCCAAAGGTAGTTGAGAGAGCTGAAAAAGCTTGGCTATACGGGTGGTTGGTGATGGCAAGTACTGCTCCAGGAGGTATATTTTGAAGACGTACGCTATTGGGGTGTCCCATTACACGCAAAGCCAATCGGAGATATCTGGGAACGTGTCCTCAGGGACCGCCGCGAATGCCTAGTCTGATTTACTGATTGAGCGAGTAACGCCCTTGATGTGAAATTGGACTTTGGCACACTGGAACCAGTAGTGAGGGGGATGGCAGGAGGGAGCGAATCACTCCAGAGTTACCAATTGTGCAGGAGAGTCGTTAGGTTGTAACTAAGGCCAGGTGAATGCAACTTTATTTCAACAGACAGCGAACTTGTATGCAAAAATTTCAGAGGAAGAAGGTTACACAAATTCAAACACATCAATTCATGAAAAGACAGGCTTAAAAAAGTTCTGTTAATAGGGAGGTGTAGAGTAAAATATACAATAAAAATTAATATACCTTTACAGTGCACTAGTGTGTATGAAATACGTGCAGTACACCTTCTTTAGCAGATGGCTCTTTTTCATTCTCTCTACATGGCAACCCACCTCAACACATTCATATCAACTCTAGCTGCTAATTCTTTCCTTACGCCCGTTCTCACCCTCAATACTTCGTTCCTAACTCTATGTAATTGAGATATGCCAGCCATATTCCTCAGACATTTCATCTCTAACACATTAAATTTCAGTGTCTCCGTCACTTTAATTCCCAATAACTCCCGTCCATAGAACACGGTTGGTAATATATCTTGCTCATGTAGAACTTTCTTTACATTCATTCCTAACTTTCTATTCTTTACAACTCCCTTCACTGCCCCTAACACTTTACATACTTCACTGACTCTCTGACTTACATCTACTTCCTCAATTAACTCTCCATTCAACATGACATTCAACCAACACCACCCTCCCTTCTTGTGCATCTCAGAAGCTTACTCTTACCCACATTAACTCTTAACTTCCTTCTCTCATATACACTCCCAAAACTTGTCACTAATCGACGCATCTTCTACTACAGTCTACAACCAATACAGTACTATCCTCAAACAACAGCTGATTCATCACCCACACATGATCACTCCCATCTATCAGTTTCAATCTTCGACCAAGCATTCGAGCATTCCACTCTAATCCATCAACAAATTAAACAGCCATGGTGACATCACACATCCCTGTCTTAGCCCAACTCTCATTGGAAATCACTCAATCACTTCTCCTATTACTATTACTAGCTAAGCTACAACCCTATTTGAAAAATCAGGATGCTATAAGCTCAAGGGCTCCAACAGGGAAAATAACCCACTGAGGAAAGGAAATAAGGAAAACTACGAGAAGTTTAAGAACAATGATAACATTAAAATAAATCTTTTATAAATAAACTATAAAAACTTGAAAATATCAAGTGGATAAAAACCTTTAAATACCAAGAGGAAGAGAAGCAAGATAAAATAGTGTGCTCAAGTGTACACTCAAGCAAGAGATCTCTAACCAAAGACAGTGGAAGACCATGGTACAGAGGCTACTATTATTATTATGATTATTATTATCATTGTTATCAATATTATTGCTAGCTAAGCTACAACCCTACTAGTTTTTAAAATCTTAGGTTACATACCTACCAAATTTAAAGTATGGCAGGAAAATAAGACTGTTAGAAATCAGTCCTTGTTCGGCAATGCACTGACAAGTTCCACTGTCAAATAATCTAAACGATTTTCTGGTACAAGACCTCACTGTTCTGATATATCACCACGATGAGAGGATTCTTGAAGGACAATACTCTGGAAAACTGAAATAATCTCAATCCCTTGGTGAAGTTTGAGGAAATATATTCCCCGTGTAATTTACGCAAAAGAAACATGCTCTTATCACAGATTTTATATAAGATAATAACAAGTTGTGTGCATATGTGCGTAAAGAGAGAGAGAGAGAGAGAGAGAGAGAGAGAGAGAGAGAGAGAGAGAGAGAGAGAGAGAGAATTTAATAATAGGAATACGGGAAAATTATAAAAGACATCATTACTGTTATCCCAAAAATAAAAACAAAACCAATAATGTTCTAATATTTGCCCAATTTCTCGGTCTTATAATGTCATCTTATACTTGTAGATTCATATGATCAGTTTTTATAAAAGTTCATACATACAAAAAGCTATCCATGTACAAGAAGTTCAAAATAATTTAGAGAACAAGAGCAATCAGCAATTTTCAACCTCCGCCAAAGGTTAACGGAGTCGTCCATGGCCTGAGATTTATTTGTGTTGGACATTTCGTCAAAATCCGTCAATTTGTTTTGACGTTATCTTTAAAATGGCAAAAAATGCAAATCCCGAACATCTCCAAATTTAATAGAGTCGCCCATGACCCAAGATCTACTTGTGGTGAAAATTGCGTCAAATCCGTCGAATAGCTCTGACGTTATATTTAAAATGACGAAAAAACAAATCCGGATTCGGATCATTAATTCAATGGGGTCATCCGTCATCTAAGATTAATGTGGGGTCGAAATCAGTCGAGTAATTTTGACGTAATCTTGTCCATAGATGCACAGGCAATTAAATAAATATATAAACTAAAATCCGGATCCGGATCCAGGTCATCGCCAAAAGTTAATGGGGTCCCTCATGACCAAGATCTATCTGTAGTGAAAATTTCGTCAAAATCAGTAAGTAGTTTTGACGTTTTCTTTAAATTGGCGAAAAAATACAAATCCAGATCTATACTCCGAATCAGGATCATCACCGAAATTCAATAGGATCGTCCATGACCTAAGATTTTTCTGTAGTGAAAATTTCGTCAAAATTCGTTGAGCAATTTGTACGTAATCCTGTCATCAGACACGAAAAATGCAAATCTGGATCTAGAATCCAGATCCGCTTCAGCTCCAAAATTGAATGGGGTCGTCCATGTCCTAAGGTGTATCTTCGGTGAGAATTTCATCAAAATCCGTCGAGTAGTTTTGACATATCCCTGTCCACAAGCAAAAGTTCATAGACTCATAGACAAATAAATAAACCGATTCGATCGCAATGCCTCCTTAGCAAGGTTAAAAATAAGAAAGAAAATCTGGCCTTACAAAACACAGCAATTAACCTTTAAACCTACTAACAACCCAAATCCCTTTGATTTTCATTGTAGATTTAACAAGCCTCGAAAACAAATTGCCATCTTTTTCTCTTCAAAATATCTATATAACGAGAGTGTGGACAGGAAGAATACGCAAATCCATTTTCCTTTGTACAGGCAGGATTACACATATGGTATTGCTAATAAAACTATATGTATTTTTGGCTACATAAATTTCACTAAATGTATTCAAATTACTGTACATATTATGACCATGTGCATGAAAAGATTACGCGATTTGATTTTGGAGGCCACAACAAAAATACTCTTTATAAGAGAGGAAAGCCATGAATTTTAGAGAGACGGACAAATAGAGCAGGAACATCGAGAGAGAGAGAGAGAGAGAGAGAGAGAGAGAGAGAGAGAGAGAGAGAGAGAGAGAGAGAGAGAGAGAGAGAGAGAGATGGGGGGGGGGTCTTTCCAAAACTTATCAAAAGAGGCGGCTATATGGAAAGCAAATAATATTTATCCTAATTTAGCCCACCAAAGCCTTCACGCCATTACACTTGAAAATCAGTCCATTTGCGTCGAACGAAATCCTAACAGATTGGTAAGTTTAAGATACACAGCAACACTGGAATGCTTCTATTTAATATTTTTAGCCAGAGAGAGAGAGAGAGAGAGAGAGAGAGAGAGAGAGAGAGAGAGAGAGAGAGAGAGAGAGAGAGAGAGAGAGAGAGAGAGAGAGATAGAGAGAGAGAGAGAGAGAGAGAGGGAGAGAGAGAGAGAGATCTACCATTGCACCAGGTCACACCTGACTGTCACCACCAGCAGAACAGGTGCAGATTTTTAATTGGCCCATTACAAAAAAGGGCTTCTCAAACAGCAAAAGTCATTTGGATGGTTTTGATCGAACAGTGTCTATGTTCACTTTTCTTTTCATAAATAAATTTGATAACAGATATGTTTGAACAACGATTTCTGAAACTTCACATTTTTCTCTATTCGACCACTGACGTCTGGTTATCATCAAAACGTGCCTACTGTAGAATTGTAAAGCATTTCCATTCTGCGTGTAAGTTTATTTCTTTAACCTATGAGCAAATTACCTTACTGAAACCAGTAAATGTCAACTGTTTAAAATTTTACAAGAACATACTAGAATTAATAAAGATGTTTACGAAAATACATTTAATGAATAGAATAATTTACTAAAATGCCTAGAATATCAATAAAAATTAGAAAAATATATGATAGTAAATGCAAGAGCAACACAGTACAAATAGCAACCATAACCATAATCCTGCCCATTACAGAAGAAATGTGGCTAAAACATTCTGCATTTTTTTACATGAGTATTCGTTCATTTGTACAGTAGGATAAATGGGCTTCTTTTATGAATCAAGGAAAGGGCATCATCTAATTAGAATATAAACACGATATACATTTTCTCCAGGCCTAACCAAATTTTACTCAAATTCAAGACCTTTTAAACATCCCTGATGGGTAA
>NC_090732.1:132929888-132949888 GCF_036898095.1 Palaemon carinicauda | reverse complement strand
AGTTTGGTCATGCTCTTCGCACTCCCAAAGAGAAAATTCACCAAACTTTTAACTGGGCTTGACAAGGCACTATAAGAATTGGAAGACCCAGACCTACATGGGTGAGGACTATGAAGCGTTAAGTAGGAGAAGACAATTGGAGAAGTATCGATTTAAAAAGCTCAAGATTCATATGACTGGCAAAATCTAACCGAGGCCCTTTGCGACCATGAGCGTAGGAGGAGATGATATATATACTGTGTATATATATATATATATATATATATATATATATATATATATATATATATATATATATATATACATTACCATGCTAGGGGGAATATCCTGGCAATCAACGTTTGCCAACAGACATACAAATGTAAGCAACCTGGTGAAGTAATGAGAGCTTAGGGTGTGGAGGAAATAACCCCCTAAATCTCGATGAAGTTACTGGTAGCAGGGAAACAGATTGGGTTTAAGGCGATAGACATGATGTCCCTTCAGCTTCTACTCTCGATGCCTGGCGGATGATCTTACAAGAATCAGTATAGACCGGCAGGAATCACTTGCCTTAGTTAGCTAGTCACTGCGCATCGCAAGGAACTGGCTATCCTATGACTTCAGCCAATGAATCCTTTATGGATTTAGTCAGTTTATGAAAAGAGAAAATGACAGAATGACCCACAGCTGCAGGCATAGTGGTGGGGTGCTAATAATTTCCTTGTTTATAAATACTAACAATAAATCGAAAATTGGTAATTGGAATGTTAGAACCAGGACTCAGATTGGAAAGTTACAGCAAGAAGAGAATGAATTTATGAAATATAGTTTGGATATCTTGGCCCAAAGTGAAACAAGTTGCCAGGAGATTGGTAAAGAAATCTTAGACCAAGGCAATATAAATATATATATATATATATATATATATATATATATATATATATATATATATATATATATATATATATATATATATATATATACATATATATATATATATACCCAGGAAGAGCAGATGCAGTTGGAAGAGAAAGGGGGAATGATAATGACAGCAAGAGCAGTGAAGGCATTAACGGACTGGAGAGCTGTAAATAGTAGATTGTTACTTATAATTGTTACTTGCAAAGTTTAAATCAAAGCAGAACAACATGAGTATTATAGTTTGCTATGTACACACAAATGATTCCCCTGAAGAAAGAAAAGATGAATACTATGAACTGCTGAGTGTAACAGATGAGATACCAGAGATATGAAAATTGTAATTGGCGACTTAAATGCCAAAGTTGGAAGGAATAATCAAGGTATGGAGAATATGATGGGTGTTGAGGGTCTTGTCGAAGTTGCAAATGAAAATTGACCATATTTATTAAGTTTTTGTTCAACAAATAATATTGTAGGTACTCTTTTCCAGCACAAGGACATCCACAAATATACATGGACCTCACCATGTGGCCATTACAAAAATAAATCAGATCACATAGCCATTAATAAAGAAAGGAGGAGGATCGAGAAATGTGATAAGCTATAGAGGTGCAGATATTGGTAGTGATCACCAGCTCCTCATTGCCCCACAGAAATTCAAACTGTAAGCCTCCAACAGAAATATAGATAGAATACTTAGGTTTGATACAACTAAGCTTCTAAAAGTTGAGCACAGAGAAAAATACGCAATTAAATGTAGGAATTAATTTGTAGTCTTAGAAACTTTAAGACACGAAGAGCAGACAATCAATAAAGAATAGTGTGAATTTAAGAACATATATCAGTCAGTTGGTAGTGATATTTTGGGACATGCAGTTACAAGAAGAAAACCATGGATATCAAATGATACTTGGGATACTATAAAATGGAGACAAAAGACATGTTAATTGCTGAAAGTTTCTAAGGAAGTAATGAAAACTACAAGGTTTAGTAGGCTAAATATTCCATTATAAAAAGTGAGGTCAAAAGAAAAACTAGGAATTACTAGAGAGAATTTTTAGACAGGAAAGCAGATGAGGCTGACAAAGCTATGAATTCAGGGGATGGCTATGGTGTAAGAATTGCAAATCTCTACTGGGGCAAAAAGAAGGAACATATACCCATCGAAAAGAGAGATGGATCTGTTATAACTAAAGAAGATGAAGAAAGGCACCCGGAACACTTTAGTGAGGTCATGAATATAAGATATTAAAGGAAAATTTGATCGATATCCCTGAAGACGAGAAAGACCTTGATGTGCCCATGAATGAATTAAGTGTGTTTGTATCCTAACTTTTATTAAAAAACTTGAGAGATGAAAAGACCCTGGATACGATGTTATAAGTGCTGAGGTGATTTTGGCCGAAAATGAAGTGACTCCCAGAATATTTACAAGATTATTTTGTAGAATGTGGAATGAAGAGACAAAACCTGATGAAATGGAGCTAGGAGTATTGGTGGAAACGGCAAAAAAAGGAGAACCAACTGACTACAATAATTACAGTGGCATCACACATACGTCAGTTATGAAAATATAATGTATGCCTATTATAAAGGGACTAAACAGAATGATTGTTGAAAAGCTGAGGGATGAACAAGCAGGATTTCGAAAAGGTAGAAGTTTCATTGAGGCGGTGTGTGTTGAAGAGACAGTTTCGGTGGTCGGCATTTTCAAACAATAGGGCACAGCAATGAGGGGGAAGGCGGGAGGAAGTGATTCCCTTGGTGGTCACCAATTGGGCAAGAATGTATATAGATTTATGTCAACGGATCGTGGGTTTATATAGAAGCCGTTCCGAGGAGGAACGCCACAAAAATTCAAACAAAATTATTCATGGAGAGGCAGGCTTAAACAGGTTATCAGTGCAAGTAACAGCGAAAAGAAGAAAACAAATAGTTATAGTGTACGAGCATGTGTGAACTACGTGCAGTACAGCATCCAAGTTTCTGTCCTTATACAAATCAACTATATTACATGTACACACGTATACAAACATATGTATATAATCTATAAACTCTAGTTGGTAGAGATAGATAAAATACTTCCAAGATAAACCGGGAAAAATGGAGCAGCATGTGTGAGGGAAACAAGAAACAACGAATAAGCCAAAGGAAAGGGGAAAGGGAATGAAAGGCTAAAACCTTTTAGTATTCGTAGACGGCCTACGGGAAATCAGATATTGGAGGAGGCTCTTGCCGGATGTTTGGAAAGTGAATGTATCCTGCCAAATGGAGGATGTAAACATCAATGCATCCTGTCAACTGGAAGGGAACTCTCATAACATGAAATTGTCTTGACAGATTGATTCCACACTCATCGAAATTTGTTTTCCATTGAATGAATATTTAAAACTCTGGCTTCCAAACGCCATCTTGTGTTCAATACTAAGGGAGGAAGTTATATAAGGGACCGACGTTATCAATTCTTCGTTATTTGGTTTATTGTCATCAATACCTTGCTCTGTATCTGTATTCCTAATATATACAATTTATACTTGGAAGCTTATTGTTCATGTCTGTAGAACTTATCATAATTTTATTTTATGAATGATGTGTGTTGAATAAGAATTTAGATAATAATAATAGAAAATAATCAATAATGCCATATTTGATTTTGTACAGTGAAAGGCACCGTAAATAAAACAATCACAGACAGCGATAGATGCCCAATGCTTCTTTTTTTTTTTTTTTTTATTCTTTCTTTTTTAAGTGGATTATACAGAAATCAAAATCAAAATGATTCATCTTCATTCCAATCAAAAACGTTAAATTGATTTCTCTGAAACCTGAAATATACACTAGAAATATAAAAAATATAATTTTTTCTCATAACAGAAAACCATCATCCGAGAGAGAGAGAGAGAGAGAGAGAGAGAGAGAGAGAGAGAGAGAGAGAGAGAGAGAGAGAGAGAGAGAGAAATTAAACAAATGAAGACAGGTATATCTAATCAGCTGAAATAAATTGTCATGAGCAAACACTAGACGAGTTCTGTTGCATAATTAAATGACCAGAATTTGAGACTAAGAAACAAAATGCACATATATATATATATATATATATATATATATATATATATATATATATATATATATATATATATATATATATATATATATATATATATATATATATATCCCCCTACATATTCCTGTCGAATTCAGGATTCTGTTCATAGACTTGAAATAGACCCATCTCCACCATGATAGCTGAATCGTGAGTTTGCAACACGTGGTTATTTTAATGAACATATATCACAAGCACACGTGATTTTAATTATTGTAAATATCACCCACGAATTGCATTTAATACCGAATTCTATCTTGGGAATACATATCCACTTGGAATTCATTTTATGATTCCAAATGGATATGTATTCCCAAGATAGAATTCGGTATTAAATGCAATTCGTGGGTGATATTTACATTAATTAAAATCACGTGTGCTTGTGATATATGTTCATTAAAATAACCACGTGTTGCAAACTCACGATTCAGCTATCATGGTGGAGATGGGTCTATTTCAAATATATATATATATATATATATATATATATATATATATATATATATATATATATATATATATATATATATATGTAATTTTAAATGAATGCAGAACATACAATAAGGAAAGAAAACCCCAGCACTTATGCTTTCTACTTATGAATTGCGAGTAATGTATCGGATAATTCTATAATTACAGAAACTCGTCGCAGTCCATGCCGAGCCGTTCGGCTTCTAGGAAATTCGATAACTTGAAAAATAGGAGGAGGGGGAGGAGGAGGAGGAGGAGGAGGAGGAGGGAATAAGCGAGGTACGAGTTAACTGCATGTGGCCTCTATTTTCAAATATATAGAGCCCATTTGAAAGATTATGTTTGAAAAGTCCTGGGCTCTAATTTACGAGCTGAAGCAAAGCCATAAAACATTTGCTTTTCAGCGACTTGTATGTCGCCCTTGCTTCCGGAAAAGCGTTACTTTTGCTTCTGTGCATTCAAAAGCTGCTTGAATAACGTCGCTCGTAAAACATCCACATCTGGCGCCTCCCTCCAGAGGAAAACTCATTAAGCGTTTACAGGAAATCAACAGAACGATTCTACCTCATTACATTTCAGAACAAATGTCAACAATGTCCCAGAAAAAGAAAATAGCAAATAATGGTGACCATTATTTGTTAGTTCTTTTCTGAATTTTGATATAGCAAACAACAAACTGAAATATACTGCGTAAACCGGATGGCGGTATGGTTTCGAAAAAAAAAAAAAACAGTATTTCTATACTTTCTCTTATTTTCGAGTCAAGTTTTTATACTGATTGGAGTCAACTCAAAATATTGCTTTGTTCAGTGTGGTGTTTAAAATACGTTTATAAGTACATAATCATCAAATATAAATTTCTAAATGATAATAACAATGAAAATCTATCTACCATGGCACTTTCCCCAACGTTGGGGTAGCCGACATAAAAAAAAGAAAAGGGGATCTGACGTTTCTCTTCTTTGCTCCTCCCAGCCTGACGAGGGATTCACCTGAGTTTGTTTGGTAATATTAGGGTGCCACATACCCCACCTCCCACGTTATCTACTACAAATGAAGCTTCATATACTGCTACGGCCTCATCGGTCACCAAGGCGCCCGGAGGAAGCAGCAAGGCCTGGTGGAACTGCATCACAAAAGCTTGTCATTCATTCCTATTTCTAGCACGCTCTGTTGTCTCTCACATCTATCCTCCTATCACCTAAAGCTTTGTTCACTTCATCCATCCACCTAAACCATGGCCTTCCTGTTGCATTTCTCCAGTCAACACTTGCATTCATCACCTTGAAGCCAAAAAGCCGTTAAGTTGTAACTGAGACACGAGGTGAATGCAACTAACTCTATTTCAACAGACAGCGAGCTTATATACAAGAGTTTCAGAGGAAGAAGGTAAGAAAAATTCAAACACATCAATTCGTGAAAAGACAGGCTTCAACAGGTTCTGTTAACAGAAAGGTGTACTGCGAGATATACAATAAAAAATAAAATACTGTTACATGCGAAATGGGGCACCCTGCTCTTGAGAGGAGTACAGTAGGTGGGTCATCTTGCGAGAGATATATAAGTTTAAGGCAATCATTGGAGACCCAGTCTTCTTTACCACAAATATTAAGTAAGAACACCTTTGTTATTTAATGGATCACAAGGAAAGGGCGCGTGTACGGGGCCGTTAGCAGTGGTTTTCTGGTGTCCTTGCGTAGGAAAATGTGTAATGCCTACAGCAATTTCAGCAGCTGAGATATCCAGGGTGTCTTTAAGAGTGGTCCTTAGTCTCAGGAGGACCCAAGAAAGCAGAATAAACCAGATGGAGTCATTGCAACGGGACATCAAAGCTACTTTGAGGGCAAGATGAAAATGTTCAACCATTCCGTTCGCCACAAGGGTGTAGGAGGTTGTCTGATATAGGGTGATGCCCAGGAGATTCGCTAATGATGTCCACAATTCAGAGGTGAAAGTGGTACCCCTGTCAGAAGTAATATACTCAGGGATACCAAATCTCACTATCCATCCTGAGAGTAAGGCAGATATTAGTTTCCATGTGAATGGCTTCAGGCCAATGAGTGGAGTGGTCGGCGACAGTAAACAGGTAACGATATCCTTGTAATATGGGTTGGGGACCTATTACATCGATGAGAATGTGGGCAAAACGATGCCGAGGTTGAAGAAAGGTGCCCACCCTGAATCTGTGTGTCCTCGTGCTTTTGAAGTTTGGCATGAAGTACAGGCGTTAACCCAATCCTTAACATCCTTAGTAATGACATGCAAAATGAACTTTGTCTTCAGTAGCCGTGCAATAGATATGAGCGAGGGATGTGAAAGGCGGTGAATGAAATAAAAAATCTGTCGGCGCATAGGAGCAGGTATCCACAGTCGAGATCTAGAGAAAATTTAATCCACTTTAGAACACTGCATTCTCGTAAGAGAAGGCCAGGAGATCGTGACATAATTTTTTGGAGGGTTAAATGCAAGAATAACAACATGGCACACTGCTTTGACCTCCAGCAATCGTTCCTGGAACCCTAAGCTGTCGCATGGAGCAGCATATTATAAGAGAAAAATTAGGACTTTTAATTTCTGTATGGCAAATATGAAAACCAATAAAGCAACTGTGAGCTTCACCATCAAGCTGAGGAGGAGACCAGTCTATTCCTTGTCTCAGGCAACTGCGCTGGCCAGAATAACAACATTAATTTGTTTCTAATGTTGTTACAGTTAAGAAAAAAAAAAAAAAAATAGGAAATTAACCTTGTATACCTTCTCCCTGATCACTCCTACATGACCTTCTACCAGCACTTCGGTAAATCTCCTTCTGGAGTTTTTTTTTTTCTTTGTTTTTTTTCCTGCACTTACTATGATTCACTTGAAGACCTAATTACTAAAATATGATCAGGAGAGGACAATTTCTGAGATCAATTAATTACTTATCATTATGAAAATCCACTGCTCTGCCCCCTACTGTTTTATCATGTTATTTTTAAAAAATTGTCGATTTGGTCATATTTCCTTGATCAATGAGCTAGGGACAGGATTATTTCCCTCCTCTTTCTCTAGGAAAAAATCATCTTTCACCATTGTGTATGGATAAACACAAAAAAACTCTATATTAAATCATATTCATAAATAGGTTAACAGAACAATGTTTTACGGGTCTGAAATGGGCAAGATCTACGCATTTTCATATATATATGTATATATATATATATATATATATATATATATATATATATATATATATATATATATATATATATATATATATATATATATATATATCTATACACACGTGTGTGAGTGTGAAAGAATACAGTATTAAATGAACGATAGTCTATTATTCATACCATGTACAATTCATGTTTATACCCAACTGATATATGTTATTAACAATGGCCGTACTTGAAAACCTAGATTCCGTAAATGGTTAAACACCCCAGGTGCTCTACTCTAAACGAAATGACAGAATAAATAGCCAGAGATTAGTTTTTAAAATCTTTGGTGACATACCTACCAAATTTAAAGTATGGCAGGAAAATAAGACTGTTAGAAATCAGTCCTTGTTCCGCAATGCAATGACAAGTTCCACTGTCAAATAATCTAAACGATTTTCTGGTACAAGACCTCACTGTTCTGATAAATCACCACGATGAGAGGATTCTTGCAGGACAATACTCTGGAAAACTGAAATAACCTCAATCCCTTGGTGAAGTTGGAGGAAATTTATTCCCCGTGTAATTTACTTAAAAGAAACATGCTCTTATCACAGATTATATATTAGATAATACCAAGTTGTGTGCATATGTGCGTAGAGAGAGAGAGAGAGAGAGAGAGAGAGAGAGAGAGAGAGAGAGAGAGAGAGAGAGAGAGAGAGAGAGAATTTGATAATAGGAATACGGGAAAATTATAAAAGACATCATTACTGTTATCCCAAAAATAAAAACAAAACCAATAATGTTCTAATATTTGCCCAATTCATCGATCTTATAATGTTAATCTTATGCTTGTAGATTCATATAATCAGTTTTTATAAAAGTTCATACATACAAAAAGCTATCCATGGACAAGAAGTTCAAAAAAAATATAAACAAGAGCAATCAGTAATTTCTAACCTCCGCCAAAGGTTAATGGAGTCGTCCATGGCCTGAGATTTATTTGTGTTGGACATTTCGTCAAAATCCGTCAATTTGTTTTGACGTTATCTTTAAAATGGCAAAAAATGCAAATCCGGATCATCTCCAAATTCAATAGCGTCGGCCATGACCCAACATCTACTTGTGGTGAAAATTGCGTCAAATCCGTCGAATAGCTCTGACGTTATCTTTAAAATGACGAAAAAACAAATCCGGATCTAGAATCCGGATTCGGATCATTAATTCAATGGGGTCATCCGTCATCTAAGATTAATGTATGGGGTCGAAATCAGTCGAGTAGTTTTGACGTAATCTTGTCCATAGATGCACAGACAAATAATTAAATGTATAAACTAAAATCCGGATCCGGATTCAGGTCATCTCCAAAAGTTAATGGGGTCGCCCATGACCTAAGATCTATCTATAGTGAAAATTTCGTTAAAATCAGTGAGTAGTTTTGACGTTTTCTTTAAATTGGCGAAAAAATACAAATCCGGATCTATACTCCGGATCAGGATCATCGCCGAAATTTAATGGGGTCGCCCATGACCTAAGATTTATCTGTAGTGAAAATTTCGTCAAAATTTGTTAAGCAATTTGTACGTAATCCTGTCATCAGACACGAAAAATGCAAATCTGGATCTAGAATCCAGATCCGCTTCAGCTCCGAAATTGAATGGGGTCGTCCATGTCCTAAGGTCTATCTTCGGTGGGAATTTCATCAAAATCCGTCAAGTAGTTTTGACGTAACCCTGTCCACAAGCAAATGTTCACGGACTCACAGACAAATAAATAAACCGATTCGATCGCAATACCTCCTTAGCAAGGGTAAAAATATGACAAAGAAAACCTGGCCTTACAAAACACAGCAATTATCCTTTAAACCTACTAACAACCCAAATCCCTTTGATTTTCATTGTAGATTTAACAAGCCTCGAAAATAAATTGCCATCTTTTTCTCCTCAAAATATCTATATAACGAGCGTGTGGACAGGAAGAATACGCAAATCCATTTTGCTCTGTACAGGCAGGATTACACATATGCTATTGCTAATAAAACTACATATATTTTCGGCTGCACAAATTTCACTAAATGTATTCAAAGTACTGTACATATCATGTCCAGGTGCATGAAAAGATTACGCAATTTGATTTTGGAGGCCACAACAAAAATACTCTTTACAAGAGAGGAAAGCCATGAATTTCAGAGAGACGGACAAATGGAACAGGAACATCGAGAGAGAGAGAGAGAGAGAGAGAGAGAGAGAGAGAGAGAGAGAGAGAGAGAGAGAGAGAGAGGGGGGGGGGGACTTTCCAAAACTTATCAAAAGAGGCGGCTATATGGAAAGCAAATAATATTTATCCTAATTTAGCCCACCAAAGCCTTGACACCATTACACTTTTGAAAATCAGTCCATTTGCGTCGAACGAAATCCTAACAGACTGGAAAGTTTCAGATACACAGCACCATGGGAATGCTTCTATTTAAAATTTCTAGCCAGAGAGAGAGAGAGAGAGAGAGAGAGAGAGAGAGAGAGAGAGAGAGAGAGAGAGAAATCTACCATTGCAGCAGGTCACACCTGACTGTCACCACCAGCAGAACAGGTGCAGATTTTTAATTGGCCCATTACAAAAAGGGGCCTCTCAAACAGCAAAAGTCATTTGGATGGTTTTGATCGAACAGTGTATATGTTCACTTTTCTTTTCATAAATAAATTTGATAACGGATTTGTTTGAACGACGATTTCTGAAACTTCACAACTGTATATTTCTCTATTCGACCTCTGACGACTGGTTATCATCAAAGCGTGCCTACTGTAGAATTGTTAAGCATTTCCATTCTGCGTGGAAGTTTATTTCTTTAACCTACGACCAAATTACCTTAGTGAAACCAGTAAATGTCAACTGTTTAAAATTTCACAAGAATAACTAGAATTAATAAAAGTGTTTACGGAAATACATTTAATGAATAAAAACATTTACTAAAATGCCTAGAATATCAATAAAAATTAGAAAAATATATCATAGTAAATGCAAGAGCAACACAATACAAATAGCAACAATAAGCATAATCCTGCCCATTAGAGCAGAAATATGCTAAAACATTCTGCATTTTTTTTACACGAGTATTCGTTCATTTGTACAGTAGGATAAATGGGTTTCTTTTATGAATCAAGGAAAGAGCATTATCTAATTAGAATATAAACACGATATACATTTTCTCCAGGCCTAACCAAATTTTACTCAAATTCAAGACTCTTTAAACATCCATGATGGCTAAGTACTAGCTACTACATTTCTATAACTACTATACCTATATATATATATATATATATATATATATATATATATATATATATATATATATATATATATATAGTCAATTGCATGAATGGAAATAAGTTTAACACAGCAAGTAACATACACCCTTCCAAGTAAACAAGACGCCAGTTAATCTAAATACAAGTGTGTGTATAAATATATATACACACACAATACATATATATAATATATATATGTGTGCGTGTGTGTGTTGGTGTGTATTCATATGATTACTCTGTAGGTAAATGTATCAGTAATCCTATCTTCATTCATACCGAATGCGTCACAGCTTCATTTCCAGACTCCAAAGAATTACCTATATCCTTTGTCGATTTTTTTACTATTTTCGTTTCTAGGGTTAAATGGCACACTTATTCTCGGTATTTACCTCAGTAAATGAAATCCATCTCAATTTTCCTCTAAAGGTACAAAAATATCTTCTCCACGACCTCAAAGGAAAAGCTGCCCACAAAATTACATGTAATTTACTCTCTCTTGACGAGGACCTATAATTTTCCTTTCAGCAGACCGTAACCTTCCTGTATCATGGGTCATACAGGTCAGTGTTACCTTGACAGGTCACTCTCTTTGAATACGGCCCAATTTTATGAAGATTTTTGTAACAAGTATTTCTCGTTATCAAAGTTATAAGTTACAGTACGATCCTTAAAAAAAGATAAAACACCCACTATCCAATCGCTTCTACGGGCATACTAAGTACAAAAAGAAGTCTCAATATATTTCAAAGCAAGAAAATTAATGAAAAACAAAATCTACTTGCAGTCTCTCAACTCTACTGTCAATAGCAATTGCCGTTTAATGACAGAGCGGTTCAGGGCAGTTCTCCGATCCCTCACGTGCGAGTAATTACGCTGGAAAGAAGAAAGGGAAGGAACAGAAACAAACGACGCCCATCTACAGACAATCCAAAGTTTCTGGTAAAAAAAAAAAAAAAAAAAAAAAAAAAAAAAAAAAAAAAAAAAAAAAAAAAAAAACACCGCTATTGTGTGAAACACAACCATACATACATGCATAAACTACACATAAATTACTAAAATGCATGAAATATCACACAAGGTTGGGCTAAAAATAAAGAGAAGAAAGACAGAGTTGATGAGACCGGAGTATGCAATGGAGGATGAGATATCATTGGAAGGAGAAAGGATTAATGAGGTAGAATCATTTTAGTATTTAGGAACTATGATCCCCAATACTGGGTTGTTGGAATTAGAGTTTAGTGAAGGATTGGACAAAGCAAATCAAACAAGGGCTAGGTTAAGTAAAATTTGGAAATTGAATCGCCTGAAATTACACAAAATCAGACTATATATCAGTCTAGTGAGATTGGTGTTACTATATAGATATGAGTCATGGTATGAAAATGAAATAATCTTTAAAAGATTTAGAAGATTTGACAACAAAGCCGTCGAAAGGATATTGGAAGTTAAATGCATGCTAGGGTTAGAAATAAAACCATAAGAGAGATTACTCGAGTGCGATATGTGGTTGAGATCATTATGAGGGGTAGATGGAAAATGGTTTGGTCATGCTCTTCGCACTCCCCAAGATAGATTAGTTCACCAAACGTTCATCTTGGCTCCATAAGGTAGTGGAAGAGCTGGAAGACCCAGGCCTACATGGCTGAGGACTATGAAGTGCCAAATAGGTGATGAATGGAGAGATATTGAATTAAAAGCTCAAGATAAAGACAACTGGCGAAATCTAACCGAGGCCTTTTGCGTCAATAGGCGTACGAGGAGATGATATATATATATATATATATATATATATATATATATATATATATATATATATATATATATATATATATATACATACGGTATATATATATATATAATATATATATATATATATATATATATATATATATATATATATATATATATATATACATACAGTATATATATATATATATATATATATATATAAATATATATATATATATATATATATATATATATATATATATATATATATATATATATATATATATATATATACATACACCTGTATATCAGTGGTTAGAACGTTCACCTAATCAGTAATCGGAACAAGTTTGAAATTACAAACGGATTTTGCAAACACTCCTGAAGAGCTATTAAGCTTCTGATGACCAAAGATATGAATATGGTAATTAGTAGCTAAGCAACTGTGGCTCGTGCCAACCGGGTAATGTCATTAGAGGATGTTAAGGTTGCAGCAGGACAGAATCTTTATAATGTCAAATGATATTTTAAAGTTTATCTGATTTAATACTATTACGGGTTTCGTCTTCTCTAAAATTTATTCTTGAGTAAATTTTAATTTTT
This sequence comes from Palaemon carinicauda, assembly GCF_036898095.1. NCBI lineage: Eukaryota > Metazoa > Arthropoda > Malacostraca > Decapoda > Palaemonidae > Palaemon > Palaemon carinicauda. The sequence goes on along the minus strand of NC_090732.1, from coordinate 132,936,635 downwards.
TTTTTTCAATACACTCTTCAATATCCCATACTTCTGTTAATATTTCTACTGGTTTAATGAAAATTCTTAATATATATAAATATATATATATATATATATATATATATATATATATATATATATATATATATATATATATATATATATATAATATATTTATATATATCTTATTAATCCAATTATACAGCAGCTTTCCATCAATTTCTATTTCTTGACTCTTCCTTTCCCAGTCTCACCATATCCATCCATCTGATCCTTGAAGTTCCACAGTTCTCCTTATCACTGGCACATTCTTAGCCCTCTTGATTGGTTCCATCTTCTCCATTCACATGTCCATAGTATCTCAGACGAACTTCCATGGCCATAGTATCTCAGACGAGCTTCCATAACCTTATCTTCAAAAATACATACACCACACTTTCTTCTTATATATAGACTCTCCCTCCTTTCCAGTAGTGATATTCCTGCAACCCAACTCACCATCATCATCTCGGTTTTATCCAACAGTCCTTTTTATTTCCTATGAAACTAAGTTTCTGTCTAATATAACAATATGGTCCTGATAACTGTATTATAGATCTTCATTTTCAGTTGTAATTTGTTTTTGTCTAAAACATCTCACAGTTACTACTTTCCAATATTGCCATGATTTTTTTTCACTCTGACTCATAGAGGTCTCAGTACCTCCCTCCTCTGTAATTATTGATACAAAGAAGTTACACTTATATTTTGTTTTAGCACTGTTCCACCTTACACTTGAATATTTAGTTCTTCTTGTTCTTCTCTACCACATATCATTAGCCCTATTTTTCTAACGTTCACCTTAAATACTTTCCATTCTAGGGACCATTTCCATGCTAAAACCCGTTCTTGCTATTCTCTTTCAATGTTTAATACAATGACTAAATCATTTGCAACCATCAATTGCCATAATCAGTCGTTTGTACAAACACCCATATATATATATATATATATATATATATATATATATATATATATATATATATATATATATATATATATATATGTGTGTGTGTGTGTGTGTGTGTGTCTGTGTGTGTGTGTGTGTTTATGTATGATAAATTTTGAACATTTAGACGTGTTTTCCATATTCAAATAAGCAATATATTTTAATACATTAATGTCTGAATTCTCTTACGACCACAGGATCAGAGCCCCAGGCGAAACCACTCACAGACGATAGCCTCCTACCCGCCGGGAATCGAACCCTGGTCCAAGAAACTTGTAACAACTGTAAAGTAATCACACAAGCGTGAAGAGCAAGAATTCGTGAGTACTTGGTGCCCTTGGGTGGAATAACTCCTAAAACCTACCAATTCACTGCCCAATGCCTATGCGCAGTCGATTAATACAATAAGTACTGCATAATACAGTTTTAATTGGTTTCTACCACTGAATAAATGCTTTGTAATTGATTGCAGACTTTTCAGTAAGCGTACAGTACATAACACTACAGTATTCATCGGGTAGTAAATCGGACAATTATAACACCAGAACACTGTTGTTCCTATCTAATTATAACACTCGCTGATCCAGTAGTGTATATTACTGTAATATATATACAGTACTACCACTATTGTAGAGCTTAACTGTACTGTAGGTGTTCGATGTTTTTGTTCAGACGACTCGCACTGTTTGCCAACTCACTGCAGATGTAGTATACATTTACATAATGCAGAGCTCATTATGTAGTTAATAAAAAATACTATACATTACTGTACAAAAGATATACAGTGATACTGCATATAAAATTAACTAAGTGTATATATTTCATACAAAGACCAACAACCCTTTCTGTACGAAATTCTACACTGCAGTCTTGAAGTACGCCACAACTTCTGATGTGCTGTCTCTTGCACAGCAGTGTAGGAAATCACACATCTACAGTATATTATCCTGTGAATATAAAAAGTGTGAAGGAGTAGCAACTATTGTATACGAATAAATTTCTTTTCTACATGAAAACGTGATTCTACTCAAAAAGGAACGAAGCAGGAGATACATAAGCAAGGAGAGACAATGCACGACTGAAGGCGAGTTACAGTGGCTTGAAACGGGCTGGGTGAAAACAAGCACGGGCTGTTTCAAATTATCGAACCACGAGAGTACCTCTCAAGAACTCGGGAATATGTGATTTTATATATATATATATATATATATATATATATATATATATATATATATATATATATATATATATATATATATATATATATATATATATATATATATATATATATATATATATATATATATATTGTAATGCATAGAACATTTGAAGATGGTGGAGAAGGATTAATAGACTGGTAATAAGAAATTAGCTGAGATAGACTAGATGATGCTGTCCTTATATGCAGAACACCACAGAATTTGCAATGACTACTTACCAGAATACAAGCAATATCACAAGAAGTTACATACAAGTTTAGTGAGATTGGTGTTACTGTATGAACATGTGTCGTGGTAAGACAATAAAACAATATCCACCAGATTTTGTAGATTAGAGAACAAAGCCCTCAGAAGAATATTGGGAGTTAAATGGCAGGACATGATTAGAAATGAAACTTTAAGAGAGATTATTCAAGTGCCATATGTGGATGAGATCATGGTGAGGGGCAGATAGTTTGGTCATGCTCTTCGCACTCCCCAAGAGAAATAAGTTCACCAAACTTTTAACTGGGCTTGACAAGGCACCATAAGAGTTGGAAGACCTAGACCTACATGGCTGAGGACTATAAAGCGTTAAGTAGAAGACAATTGGAGAAGTATCGATTTAAAAAGCTCAAGATTCATATGACTGGGATTATCTAACCGAGGCCCTTTGCGACCATGGGCGTAGGAGATGATATATATACTGTGTATATATATATTACCAGGTTGCTTACACTTGTATGTCTGTTGGCAAACGTTGATTGCCAGGATATACCCCCTGTATATCCTGGCAATCAACGTTTGCCAACAGACATACAAGTGTAAGCAACCTGGTGAAGTAATGAGAGCTTAGGGTGTGGAGGAAATAACCCCTAAATCTCGATGAAGTTACTGGTAGCAGGGAAACAGATTGGGTTTAAGGCGATAGACATGATGTCCCTTCGGCTTCTAGACGCGATGCCTGGCGGATGATCTTACTAGAATCAGTATAGACTGGCAGGAATCACTTGCCTTAGTTAGCTAGTCACTGCGCATCACAAGGAACTGGCTATCCTATGACTTCAGCCAATGAATCCTTTATGGATTTAGTCAGTTTATGAAAAGAGAAAATGACAGAATGACCCACAGCTGCAGGCATAGTGGGGTGCTAATAATTTCCTTGTTTATAAATACTAACAATAAATCGAAAATTGGTAATTGGAATGTTAGAACCAGGACTCAGATTGGGAAGTTACAGCAAGAGGAGAATGAATTTATGAAATATAGTTTGGATATCTTGGCCCTAAGTGAAACAAGTTGCCAGGAGATTGGTAAAGAAATCTTAGACCAAGGAAATATATATATATATATATATATATATATATATATATATATATATATATAAATATATATATATATATATATATATATATATATATATATATATATATATTATATATATATAATATATATATATATATATATATATAATATATATATATATATATATATATATATATATATATATATATATATATATATATATATATATATATCTACCCAGGAAGAACAGATGCAGTTGGAAGAGAAAGGGGGGGATGATAATGACAGCAAGAGCAGTGAAGGCATTAACGGACTGGAGAGCTGTAAATAGTAGATTGTTACTTACAATTATTACTTGCAAAGTTTAAATCAAAGCAGAACAATATGAGTATTATAGTTTGCTATGCACACACAAATGATTCCCCTGAAGAAAGTAAAGATGAATACTATGAACTGCAAAGTGTAACAGATGAGATACCAGAGAGATATGAAAATTGTAATTGGCGACTTAAATGCTAAAGTTGGAAGGAATAATCAAGGTATAGAGAATATGATGGGTGTTGAGGGTCTTGTCTGAAGTTGCAAATGAAAATTGAGCATATTTATCAAGTTTTTGTTCAACAAATAATATTGTTTTTGTAGGTACTCTTTTCCAGCACAAGGACATCCACAAATATACATGGACCTCACCATGTGGCAATTACAAAAATCAATCAGATCACATAGCCATTAATAAAGAGAGAAGGAGGACCGAGAAATGTGATAAGCTAAAGAGGTGCAGATATTGGTAGTGATCACCAGCTCCTCATTGCCACACAGAAATTCAAACTGTAAGACTCCAACAGAAATGTAGATAGAATACTTAGGTTTGATACAACTAAGCTTCTAAAATTTGAGCACAGAGAAACATACGCAATTAAATGTAGGAATTAATTTGTAGTCTTAGAAACTTTAAGACACGAAGAGCAGACAATCAATGAAGAATAGTGTGAATTTAAGAACATATATCAGTCAGTTGGTAGTGATGTTTTGGGACATGCAGTTACAAAAAGAAAACCATGGATATCAAATGATATTTGGGATACTATAAAATGGAGACAAAGACATGTTAATTGTTGAAAGTTTCTAAGGAAGTAATGAAAACTACAAGGTAGAGTAGGCTAAGTATTCCAGTATAAAAAGTGAGGTCAAAAGAAAAACCAGGAATTACTGGAGAGAATTTTTAGACAGGAAAGCAGATGAGGCTGACAAAGCTATGAATTCAGGGAATGGCTATGGTGTAAGAATTGCAAATCTCTACTGGGGCAAAAAGAAGGAACATATACCCATCGAAAAGAGAGATGGGTCTGTTATAACTAAAGAAGATGAAGAAAGGCACCCAGAACACTTTAGTGAGGTAATGAATATAAGATATTAAAGGAAAAATTTGATTGATATCCCTGAAGCCGAGGAAGACCTTGATCTGATGTGCCCATGAATGAATTAAGTGTGTTTGAATCCTAACTTTTATTAAAAAAAACTTAGAGATAAAAAGACCCTGGATACGATGTTATAAGTGCTGAGGTGATTTTGGTCGAAAATGAAGTGACTCCCAGAATATTTACAAGATTATTTTGTAGAATGTGGAATGAAGAGACAAAACCTGATGAAATGGAGCTAGGAGTATTGGTGGAAATGGCAAAAAAAAAAAAAAAAAAAAAAAAAAAAAAAAAAAAAAAAAAAAAAAAAAAAAAAAAAAAAAGGAGAACCAACTGACTACAATAATTACAGAGGCATCACACATACGTCAGTTATGAAAATATAATGTATGCCTATTATAAAGGGACTAGACAGAATGATTGTTGAAAAGCTGAGGGATGAACAAGCAGGATTTCGAAAAGGTAGAAGTTGTTGTCAGGGGTAGATACAATACTTTTAAAAGGATATAATGAAACACAAAAATATCTATTCCCAGTGTGAGCAGCGAGGCGAGACAAGATTCCACTATGGCCCTGTTTTGGCAATCCTATCATCTCTTCATTTTCATCAGCGTTTTGGAAGTAAACCAAGCCTCGCCGAGAGCACCTGTCCTGCTTTGACCAAGATGTCATCTTCGTAATTAGTGGAGTCAGCATATTTTGAGAAACCGAGCTTGAGGGAAATCCCTGGTTAGGATATATGTCATCATGGAAGGACACGTGCTACCCTTTTGTTACGACTTAACACGTGGTCCTGATTGCATCAGAAATTTCTTCTAGAACCTTCCATGGCGTGATCAAAGTGGGCGTTTTTGAGGAAGCCAATAGAGATGTAGAATTGTTAAAAAGAACGCATTCTATAGAGATGACCACTGCCCACTGTAATTACCTCTGCCCATACAAGGGTATATAAACTTCAAGAAGAGATTGTTCAAGAGAGATAGGACAGGACACAAGGCAAGAGAAGAACTATTTCTGAAGCAAATAAGATACAAGTCCTAGTGACATAAGAAACAGAGAAGACCAGAAGTCTGATAGTGCCAGATTCTAACCTTCCCTTCAGACAACAAAAGCCTATCTCCAAAAGATCTAGATTCCACTGAATACTCTGGTATAAGTTCTTTCTCCTATACCTATATTACATATCAAGTAATGTGAGATAATTGACTCAACGTATAAGGTATAAAAGCAGCTGATGTACAAACCTTGTATAGCCTACATGTTCTTATACCAACACAACAATGGTTATCAAAGCAATTTTGAGTTAATGATCAAAGCATATGAATCTGGACAAAAAATTAACCGGAATGTCCAGTATTATATGGGATATTGACGATTCTATGCCTCATAAACACCATACGAGATCACGGAACTAGGAAAAAAGTATATGAAAAATTTATCGCTGCAAAGATTATTGATTAGTAGCCAAATTTTCTGGAAAATAGACCGAATAGATAACTGTTCTGAAAATTTTGTATCAATGTAAACGTTACTGAAAACGACAGATAGGATAAAATAAGAAGGAAATAATGATTAAACGTATGCACTAACAATTAATATTTTGGAAACATTACAAAATTAAATTGAAAGGATACATCAAACTCATTTTACCGCCATCAAACTTTCCAGTTAATCATTCACCGACAATCCCTTAATGTATAACAAAACCCGTATCAGGAACCAATTCAAGATCTAATAATAGCCTTCAATCAACTCTCTATCTTTTTATTGGTTTTATTTTGATGAGTAATCAGTCAACCGCAATTAGGATACCAAATTTTGTTATGTAAATTCGTATCATGCCAAACGACTAACG
>NC_090732.1:132849888-132927388 GCF_036898095.1 Palaemon carinicauda | reverse complement strand
GCATTGCTGAAACCAGGTAAAGACTCTGTCTCCCAAAGGTTACAGATTAATATCACTGTTATGCATCACATATAAATAATATGAACATTTAATCATGGTACGAACATTATCACCCAACCAAGCAGCCTTTCGACCAAGCCAATTATGCTGCAGTCAGGTTGTGAACTTAACTCAGTATATCGTGGATGGATTTGAGAAGAAACAAATCACTGGGGCAGTCTTTATAGACTTAACAGCTTCATACGATACTGTCAACCACCGGACACTTCATCTAAAAGTAGCCCAAATAATCGAAGTGAATTGACGGTTCTTCGTAAAAATGGACTGCAAGAAAAGCAGGTTCCTCCAGAACGTCTCCCGCAGAGCTCTGTACTGGTTCCCCTTTTGTTTAACATTTGTACAAATGACCAACCATGAGTTTCAGGATATGTGAAGATTCATATACACAGACGACCTATGTACTGCCCCAAATTCCCAATCATTAGATGAGACTTTCAAGAGCTTTATTATCTCTCAGAATATTATAAAAAATGGCACCACAATATCAACAGCAGCAAGACGCAGGTATGTGCCTCTAACTAAACAATCACAAGGCTAACCAGATCATATGGGAATATAAAGAATTAGATACCCACCAATATCCAGTATATCTACTGTAGAAGTTACTCTTGCCATAGGGCTTAGCTTTAAAGAATACATAAACAAATTAAAGAATAAACTATCAACAAGAAACAACCTGCTTAGCAAATTAGTCAACTCCAGCTTGGGAGCATATCCAAAAACCCTTAAATAAACAGCTTTAGCAGTCTGCTATGCTACTGCAGAATACTGTTTACCACTGTGGGAAAGATTATACCACGCAAAGAAAGTGAATCCAGAGCTTAACAAATAATCACTGTCACATTAAAGGCAACACCCCTACCATCTCTTTATAGACAGGCCATTATTGCACCGCCTCAAATTCGACGAGATGCTTTTACCAAAAATGAAAGGGTAAAACACATGAATGATCCAAGGCATCCACTTCATGGACATCAGGCAACAAGACGACGACTAAAATCAAGAAAAATGTTCAAGGCCGTGAAGGGTCTTAAACATCTAAAGCATGCTGCCTACAGATTGATTAAAATGGAGGGAGTGATTGTAATTCAACCAATGAAGCACTAACAAACTCTAGCAAACCCTTAAATTATCTTGTGAAGCATCCCTTAACACAAAGTAGACAACCTTAAATAGACACAGATCCAAGGTCGGGAAAACAGGAGATACACTTCAGAAGTGGGGATATGTCACCAATGCCGATTGCCCTTGTGGTGAATCGCCCCAGACCATGAACCACATCCTCCATTGCTATCCATTGGATACACGATTGGAGCGATTGGATATGATTACCAAAATTTTAAATAATAGATTGCAAAGAGTTGTTGATGGGCCCCATACTGAGTATAAGAATGTGATATATGGTGTTCCTCAGGGTAGTGTTCTTGGCCCATTACTTTTCGTACTATATATACATGACATATGGTTTGGCCTAGAAATGTTCGTAGCATGGGCATATAATGACACTCTCTTTGTATAAATTCCAGCCCCTGAATATAGATCTGGCATTGCTGAAGCCTTTAATTGTGATCTAGCTAAAATTAGTGCCTAGTGCAAATTATGAGGCATGAAGCTGAACCCTAACATAACTCAAAGTATGATTGTAAGTAGGTTAAGAGCAATGGCTCCTGAACATGTGGATCTCGGCATTGGTACTGTTTTCTTAACTCTGCAGACTTAGAAAAATTAGGTCGATTTTTTTTATAGCATATTTACTCTATAGAAACATATTCATTCGGTCTCTTCTTTAATTATAATAACAAAATTTATTTATTGAGAAATCCTTTAAGATCTTTGGTGATGAATCTATTATGAAATATTTTAATTCTTTCACTCTGCCTTGTATCGAGTATTGTTCTCAGCTGCTGAATCTCATCTTAATTTATGGTCTATTATATTTCTTATTCCTGATCAAGATATTAATCTTTGGCATCGTCATGCAGTTAGTTCTTCATGCATCTTGCATAAGTTTGTATAAATTCTGACTATCCTTTGCATTCAGATCTTCCCGGAGAGTACTATCTTATTCGTAATAGTAATTAAATATTTGATTATATTAGTCATTCCTTCTCCATAAGGCTCGATACTACACAGTATTCTAAAAGTTTTATCAAAACTGTGACCAGGTTGTGAAATGATCTTCCTAATCAGCTTAAACTAACAACAAAAGTTTTTAAGTTGAATTGGTTGACATAAGTCTATTTTCATAGTTTATATTATTATTATTATTATTATTATTATTATCATTATTATTATTATTATTATTATTATTATTATTACTAGCCAAGCTACAACCCTAGTTGGAAAAGCAAGATACTATAAGCCCAAGGGCTCCAATAGAGAAAAATAGCCCAGTGAAGAAAGGAAATAAGGAAATAAATAAATGAAGAGAATAAATTAACAATAAATCATTCTAAAAACAGCAACAACGTCAAAACAGATATGTCCTATATAAACTATTAACAACGTCAAAAACAGATATGTCATATATAAACTATAAAAAGACTCATGTACGCCTGGTCAACATAAAAACACTTGCTCCAACTTTGAACTTTTGAAGTGCTACTGATTCAACTATACGATTAGGAAGATCATTCCACAACTTGGTAACAGCTGAAATAAAACTTCTAGAATACTGTGTAGTATTGAGCCTCATGATGGAGAAGGCCTGGCTATTAGAATTAACTGCCTGGCTAGTATTACGAACAGGATACAATTGTCCAGGGATGTAAAGGATGGTCAGAGTTATGAAAAATCTTATGCAAGATCTATTCTAAAGTTGTTACTGTTCATAAATCATTTCATTCTAATTGTCAAATATTTCTCTTGTAGTTTACTTGCTTCCTTATACACTTTACTCGTTGGGCTTTTTTTCCCTGTTAGAGCCCCTGGGCTTATAGCATAATGCTTTTCTAACTAGATGATGATGATGACGATGATAACAATAACATATGCATATAGTGAGAGAGAGAGAGAGAGAGAGAGAGAGAGAGAGAGAGAGAGAGAGAGAGAGAGAGAGAGAGAGAGAGAGAGAGAGAGAGAGAGAGTGTGTGTACGTAGGAAGAGATAAGATATCAGTCATGTGAAGTTTCTGCATAGTTTATCAGAACGCTTCCAGAGCAGTATGGTTCAAAACCTCTTTTCAACTCTATCAGTATTATTACTTGAGTGTGAAGTAGTGGAATCTATCTAAACAATATTTCTATGACGGACTGCCAACGCAAGAGTCCGTGTCACACGAAATGTGTGGCAATCATAAACAAACGAACAAAGGGAGGATCCACCTTTATCACAGACTTGATATAAAAGGCAATAAACGGGGTATTTATATAAAGTGTACAGGACATGACATATATCGACTACTAACGGAAAAGGAATAAGAATTAGTTAAAATGTCTAAATGAATGGGTAGATAAAGGAACTCTACCATCACAGGATTCTCTGGGGACTATGAAGATATATCTAAATGTGATACAAATATTTCATCTCACTGTAAACTGACTGAGAGTATGGATTGCATAGGCACCCATACTTCATGCTGGAATCAAATAATTCTGTGCCACTTACTATAGTCCATTTCTTTTAGCGATGCATATTTGCACCGACTCGCAGCAGTGCCCTTTTAACTCGGAAAAGTTTCCGGATCGCTGATTGGTTGGACGAGATAATTCCAACCAATCAGCGATCACGAAACTTTTCCGAGCTAAAAGGGCACCGCTGCGAGTCGGTGCAAATATGCATCGCTAAAAGAAATGGACTATAGTCACTCTCTTAGAAGGAAGAATGCCCTGTTGCTGTGGAAATTTTATAAGCTAGGCAGTGAAGTCTTGGTAATCACTATACATGTTTAATGGTTCGTCCTACAAATATGTTTACAATTTACATTCATCTTGTGATTCATACTTTCTAAAGCTATGGGTATGGGCTTCATCATGCGCCATTTAATGGTGGAGCCAAGACTCGATTACCGGTGAGATTAACTTATCAATTTGAAGAAAGTATTACATATATATATATATATATATATATATATATATATATATATATATATATATATATATATTATATAAACTACCATGACTATGGGGAGCTAAGATGGGAAGGCAAAGAAACAATGAGCTATTTGAATTAAATGCTCTTATTTCAAAGAAGAGAACTATCCCTCTATTTATAAATGGTAGAAACACTTCTTCAAATTACTATTAATATCTATAAAATAATAATTTTCATCTTCTTGTTGATTAACCATCGCCTCACATTGCCATGTCACATTCCATTTCAACCATCGATGCATTCATCAGATTGAAAACGTTTAACAAATCCAGTTTAGAGATCAATTAATATCAGCAATTATCGCACTCCATGATTATTTAGTATAAATACATTATTGAAGCCCGTGTAATCGCATCAAACAACTATGAACCCAATATCTCAAGGCGGCTCTATTGATAACAATAGTCTAGCAGAAATGAGTTTCTGTTGGCGTAATGTAAGCAGTGACGGAGGTCCTATATCAATACTTCCACACTAAATTATAACAACTTTCCATTTCCAAAGTACCGAAAGGCATATTATAAAGACATACAAGGTGCTACGACAGTTCGTAAACATTAGACTCACCCTTCATATGGTAATAAGAGCTAAATCAACAGAAAGCAATAAACTAATAATGCGCATCTGGGCCATTGACACTGTTCATCAAAACAGACAATTATACATTATTAAATTGGATTCCAAGTCACATAGAAATTCAAGGAAATGATGAAGCAGACGATCTTGCGAAACATTTTCTGCAATAAAATATCTCAATTATAACACAAGTTTGCAAAACCTTGCCAAGTTCACGAGGACAACAATGTTAGGCAAGCCTTCAATGAAGGATCAGTTACTATATTCTTCCATCTTGCAAACGCCTAAATATAATGTTAAAACTTCTAATAATGCATGGCCTTTTCAAGGACACTAATGGACGACAACTGTACACTTGCTGAGCCAAGTTCGAGTAAATTTGTGAACAATTGGTTGACAACCCACTTGATTACTGCGTGATAAATTACCTCAATACAAATCCCTTGAGTGAAAGTATGGACGATATACCAGAAACTCCGAGTGAAATATCCAAGCACATCTTTTGGAATATTCAGGAATTTGTTCATTTTATTTATTCCTACCAACCTGTGGTTCAAAGGAATTCTTCTTGATTTTAGAACTCGGTCTATTATATATCAACAATTTATCACACTCTGCCTCATTTTCATATACCTTACATTTCCTTTTTATCTCTTTTACTTACGCTTCCCTTAAGTCACCAAACGCTAACTATCAACCTAGACAGGTCATTTTATACTCGAGTAAGTTAAATATTATGGCCGTTCCCCGCAGATTTTTTAATTCATTTTCTCCTTCAATAAATTTTCTTTCATTTCCCTTACTAACCATCTTAGATTTAGTCCAAAACTAACTGACTTGTTACTATTCACCTACTAAAACTAATAAAGAATTAATTGTCAGCTGATCTTTAATAACTACGAGTCTGTGCTAACATACACACATCGCTAACCCAAACTAGAACAAACCAACCTCTTTATTTTACTTCTTTAAGATGGCCAGAGAGTTCATTCAACACAAAGCCTCCTATTTCCTTTAAAAACTTACAACTTAAATTTTTGGCAAGCTGTGTCTGCACCCACCTACCTATTTTCTATATGCATTTCGATATAAAAAAAATTCCTTGAACGCTATAAGAGTAATATGGGATTACCGAATTATAAAAAAATTACTTTTTATTTTACTTTTAGTCTGCTTTCTGAGAGGTTTGAATGTTCAAGAGTGGCGGAAATTATCAAAATTGGTACAGATGACCCTTGATAGGTACAGTAGTTATCAAATCCTGATATCAGACACACGTTATATTTCAAGGCAACACCTCCTAATTTGCATAAATCCAAAATGTCTGCCGCCTATATATGTTAAAACACATTAGTCATATCTCAGGTAGTAATTGAAAGATTTCAATTATCTTGGTATGCATTCCAATGTTTTCGGGTATGCCAAATCCATTTTAATGTTGTTATTACCATGAAATACATACATTCATATATACTGTATATGTATATATATATATATATATATATATATATATATATATATATATATATATATATATATATATATATATATATATATATATATATATATAATATATATATATATATATATATATATATATATATATATATATATATATATATATATATATATATATATATATATATATATATATTTAATGGGGCATTGGCAAATAATATAGTTTGTATTTGAAATGTTCTTGTGAGTATAGATATATAAATTTTGTTGCTTTATTTTAATTCAGTTGAGATGTCTGTTCTATTCATGGTGTCAAGAGGAAATAAATTGGTCATTCTGCTGTCCGTGCCAAGCTTAAAGACAGAGGCGCAGTATATGACTCAATTTCAAATGTACTTTCACTATTACCTGAGAATGAAAGCATACCAGTTAATATTCCTAAATCCCTTTTTAAAACACGCAATATTCAAAAAGCATCGATGGATAAATATGCAAAATATCATAAGTCCCATTTGAACAAACTAATTCGAATAAAGCAGACTTATAGTGCAGTTGAAAAAAATCAGCTCCTAAGTCCAGCCAAGACAAGGAAGCAAAATAGTAGTAGTCCTGGTTCTGGTGGTGATACACTAAGGTATTATTATTATTATTTTTTTTTTTTTTTTTTTTTTTTTTTTTTTGGTGGTCTCGGTGATGCTGAGAGTATGCTACATTTTGTCCCTTCTACTGAGTGTGATAAAAATGTCAGGGCATGGGCCTGTTAATCTTGAGGATTCTGATGCGATAAGTAAACTTACAAATGGTGACCTTTTTACGCATGACGCATTATATCACAAGAAATGCATTACTAAATGCTACACTCGCCACAGGTCCTGCCTAAGGAAAAATCGTAGTGAGGGTAAAACCAGTCAGTCTGGGTTGGAAGGTATTGCCCTTGCTGAGACAGTTGCATATGATATTGAAGATGAGAATGATAGGCCATTTACATCACTGAGCTGGCAGAGATGTATAAAATTAGACTGATGGAAGGCATAGTTCCTGAGAGGATATATACAAATCGTTTTCAGGCCAGCATCGTACCACAAATACCTTGGATGACTTAAGGTGGATAACAAGCTTTACATTGCATGTAAAACCGCTATCAGAGAAGTAACTGCTCGTAAGTTTCAACCTGATCAGAATGCATTTAACATGACCTAAAAATCAATTTACACAAAAGAGCATATCTTTGCCACACAACCGAAGTTTGCTTGAGAGTTTACAGTTAATACACAAAAGTCAGTTCCGAACACATAATCAACATTTATTGATAAGGTACTCTATGGCCCTTCTGTTATACGCCACTGTACACGAGAAACTGATGGGAGGAAATTTGCAACCTTTTGTGCATTTCATAAGTGCTGATGTATAATGCTGTTAAGAAAACACCCTACAAAACAGTTACCAACATCAGACATAAAAGTGATAGAAGGATAACTCTTTCAATTTATATTGCATTTAAATTGTAGAGTGGAACAGAACATCGTGAGGAAACCATAAACAAGTTACATAAGCTTGATTTATTCACCTATATATACATATATATATATATATATATATATATATATATATATATATATATATATATATATATATATATATATACATATATACATATATATATACATATATACATATATATATACATATATACATATATGTGTATATATATATATATATATATATATATATATATATATATATATATATATATATATATACATATATATATATATATCAGCCAGAGTGAGATATTTCCAAAAGAATGGCAAATTCTGTAGTCGAAATGTTGGAGGCAGAAGGTGTACTGTGTGGGCCCAACCTGAGATAACATTGATATAAACCCATCTTAACAGTGATGCCATAGATGCCTTGCCTGGTACTGAGTTTTGTCTTACTCAGCTTCCAACTTCTAATAGCACAGGTATTATGAGAAGTGAAGCTGCCAGATGTTTGTCTAACATTTCTCCACTACCACAGTTTTACACAGAAATACAGGAAACAAAAGTTAATGGTAACAACATTACTGTACCAGCTGTGTGTGGTCTGTGTAGACCATCACATACACTGTGTAGAGCATCACATACAATACATTTCAATTAAAGCATAAACTACATTGGCCCAGACTACCAACATAATATTCATGCATGAAATAGTTGATAAATCATCTGTCCTAGCCCAGAGTGAGGTCATGTCGGAAGCATTTCTAGCTCGGATAGCCACCAATTTGCCCTCATCTGAAAATTCTTATTTAAACAAGTCAGTAGAAGAACACTGTATCAGTCATACACGTTACTCATTGAAAAGGGTCATCTCAACCCGGAAGACACTGTGCCTTAAATCGGCCACCATGTAAACAGCCACTTTGTATTACTTCAATGCTTCCCATCTTCCAGGATAAGGCCAGTACTACACCAATCATATACCATGCTATGTGTATTATCAAAGCAGCAACAGACCATTTAAATCCTGGTCAGACTCCAATAATCACTCTAGACTAGTCAGTGTATGCAATTGCTAAAGCCATTCAGTGGAACTCAACTACTCTGATGCATAGGTTACAACACCAGGTCGTGTAGAGGCATTGTTTTGGGGCACACATGTTACTAGGATGCGTCATGCGCATCAAGCAACAGCTTTGGCACTTTCAATCTACAAAGAGAGACATACACAAAGCATCAAGATGAATGACAGTAGAATGGTGATGAACTCTTATCTTTTCATGCATGGTATAAGAAAATGGGAGAAATATCACCTCAATTCAATTACTGGGAGACAATTTTTGACAAGGAGATGCTTCTGCTGTGTTTGTTGTGTTCTGTTCGTGTTGGAGACTTTAAACTGAATATGAAAACATTGGATGAAATTGCAGACCGTGCTTTCATACATGGCCATTATAATTATGTTTGCTGGCTACAGGTACATGTTCGTGATATGTTGAATCTTCAGACGAAGCATCCAGATCTCTACAAGCAGTTTGTGGATGGATACTTCACCATTGCTGATACACAAAATCCATTCTCTATGATTGGATTTGACCAAAACCACGAACAACAAAATAAGAAACGGAAGAGACATAGGAAAGCCTTAATCTGAATGATGAATATGCATTTACAGAGTAGTCTGTGGCTGGACCCGAAGTTGCACGGGTTATCATAGAATTTGAGGCTACAATAGTCAGGCAAAGGATCAAGCATCAAGCAACATGACCCGATTAAATGTTTCCAGCATAGATTTGCAGCAAATACAAAGGCACTTGTTGCAGCATTCCAACATGCAGGGAATCCTTTTGATGAAGACAGTAATGAGATCATTATCCTTGACATCAAAGAGGTAATTTCAGGTGAGACTGCAAAATATATCTTGTGTGCTCATGAAGGAAAAATACAGCATTCAGCTTTCGGTATATATCTCAAGACTCTCCCAAACAGTACCTTTTTATGAGCCCATCAAGATGAAAAAAAATCTTTCTTCTCAGCAGACAAACCAAAGAAAAGTTAATAGAAAACGTGGATAGCACAGAAGATGACATGCACTTACTAGGTCAACTTTCTATCGCAATACAAGCTAGGAAAGCCAACGTTTTACCTCTTGTTTGAATTTGAGAATACTGAGGCAAACCCCATCTTTATCAAAACATGACTGCTTGACAAGTGGAAAAAAGTCTGCTTTGGTACCATGCTTGGTTAGATAATCAACAGTAGACTTTGGTGTGGTTGATTTGAAACTTATTGATGGTACCAGTATGGTGCATTACCTGATACCAGATGGCAATATCGAAAAATTCCATGACTATGCTGAGAAGGTTATTCCTTTCATTTCATAGCATATGGCCACAGCTAAACGTGTTGATGTAATGTGGGATAAATATCTGCCAAACAGTCTAAAAGCAACAACTAGAGACCCCAGAGAACCAACGGTAAGACAGCAACTATCAGGAGACGAGAATGAGAAATGCTAAAGAACTGGAATATTTATCTGCGCAATGACATCAATAAGGTGGACTTAATCAAATATCTACCAGGTGTGATTGCCAAATCAATTGTCATTGAGGAGGGAAGATCATTATAACAACTTGTGGTGAGAATGTCTTCCAAAATTCTAATACCCATGGTTCTATAAATCAAATAGAGTATCCTCTTAATCAATGCAACCATGAAGGGTTTGATACCAGAGTTATACTGCATGCAGCAAATGCAGTTGCACAAGGGCACAAGCGCATTCTTATTATTGCTAATGAAACAGATATTATTGTCTTAGCATTTGGAATGAGCAAAAGGTTCAGATATATTTCTATTCATGATATCTGTATGGATATGCATCCTGCTAAGTCATATGCTCTCCCCGCATTTCATACCCTGACAGGGTCTGACAATACATCCTACTTTTCTGGTACAAGAAAGAATCGACCTATGTAAAATTATACACAAGACCAAATCTCACAACTGCTTTATGTCATCTGATGGATAGGTTACTAACACTCTTCTGAAGACATCTGTGTCATTAAGAGGTTTGTTATTTCTCTGTACTCTGTGACCTGCCCTCTGACTAAGGTAAACAAAGCCCACCAACAGATTTTTGCTCAGTCATCACATACATTTGAGTTCCTGCCACTAACCAAATCAGCCCTGATAGAGCAAGTCTTGCCGAGCCCAGACTCCTGAGAGTGAACTATATCCGAGTCTGATTGGGTGCCCTTCTGGACTCCCCTCTCTGAAGCATCAAAGCACTGGAGGAGCTGGTCAGTTGAATTGTATTAAAAGTTGTGTAGAAGGAAATTGTAATGGACAACCAGATCGTACATAAAAGTAAACTACCAAATAAATCCAGACATCAACTGATATGCAGATGTATTATTCTACATCATTAAGAATTATGTTCAGTTTAGAATATTCAATATGAACAATGTAGCTTTCTGTTTGGATTACATTAGCTATCACGTGTATATTTTTTTCTCAACACTGTCAAGTCACACTTGGTGTGCAATGTCATATGTATTACAACATTTTTCAGCAGTGAAGTCAAATTAAGCTTAACATAAAATTCTTTATTATCTTTATAAATCAAATCATGATATTTTTTTTCTATGAATGAAATCTCAAATCTCAGAAATAGTTTTTTTAGTATGTATATTCCAAAAATATGACATTTTTAAAAGACCATAAACATTTGATATTGACAAATATCTCATGAAATTGGCCCAGCGTGATGTTCTTAACCCCTCCAATAGATTGGCCATACCCAAACCTATCAGAATTCATACCTACATCATTGAAATTTGTCAATTATTAACTACAGTATGATGATAATGTATTTCAATTCATATCTACTCGTATCTATCTATCTATCTAGGTGCCATGCCCTCGACGTGGACTGTCAATTACCTTCACCTCTATAAATTGCCCAACTGTTATATTCTCACTTACATCCTCTGGTAAGAGTCCAAAAACATTTTCCTTTGCCAGCCTCTTGCTCTTTTCTCCTCTATCTTTCCATTAAAGCACAAAACTTCATCTTTTCTCTTCTTACTACATGTCCCAGGAATTCCATCTGCGTCTTCCTTATCAATTTTAGAAGTGATCTCTACTGATTCATTCTTCTCAATATCTCCCCATTTGTTACTCTCTCAGTCCATGGGATCTTCAAAAATCTTTTGTAAAACCATACTTCAGCAGTATTCATTATATTCTTCAAGTTCTTGTTTAATGTACACGTCTCTGAGCCATAAGTAAGGGTGGACCATAGAAAGGCTTTCAGTACTCTAACTCTTGTCTGAATCCCTATGCTGTTGTTTGTCAATAGGGTTTTCTGATGGTTGAAGGCCTTTTCTGGTAATGGTATATTTTTTTTCTATTTCTTTATTACATCTTGCATTGTGTGTTGTCATGATGCCTAGATATACAAAGTCATTTGTTTGTTTTATTGTTGCTCCGTCCATTATGATGTTGCAATTTGGAGGTTCCAGGTTTTTAATGCAACAACTACTACTGTTTTCTTTATGGTGATTTCTAGTCCCGTTCTCACTCTCGCTTTTTACTGTGCCAGGAAGTGTTTGCTGTTTCTCCTTTGAATCAGCTATTATCAGTGTCATCTGCAAATCTAATATTATTTACATTGTCTCCTCAAGCTCTTATTCCTTCAATTCCTGATATACTTCCCATTATGATTTCTCCATACATTGAGGAGAAGCTTGGTGACATTACACACCCCTCCCTTACTCCTTATTTTATTTCTATCCATGGCGTTAAATGATTCTCTTTGTTAACTGTAGCTCCCTAACTCGAAAAAAAGTTGGTGATTAGGTAAATGTCCTTGCCGTCAATATTTAAGCTCTTTTAAGATGTCTATAGGTTGGGAGTGCTTAACTTTATGAAATGCCTTTTCATAGTCACACATAAAAACTTCTTTCTGTACCTCTATTAACCTCTCTGTTAACATGCGCATGTTGAATATTGCATTTCTGGTACCTTTCTTTTCTGTAAATCTACACTGTTCTTCTGCAACTTCGGGTTTTATTTTATGCTTTACTTTATTTAATTCTAAGTATTGCGTCATTAACCTGATGATCCTGTGTCAACTGTACTCTACGGCATTGGGTTTCGTGGGGATAGCAATGAAAATGGATCTGTATATCTCTGTTGGGATGTATCCTGTTATATATTTTATTTTCCAATTCTACATTTTTTCTTAGTCCAAACCTCCCACTTTCCAGCAGCATTTCTATTATTACATCTTTATGGTCAGAGCTTTTGCCTTTCTTTGACTTTTTCGTACCGGTGGAGGCCATTTTGGATTTATGCTAAATAGGTGGTGTCATCAAATGCGAAAATTTGTATCCGATATCAGGATTTATTAATTACCTACCAAAGGTCATCTGTACCAAATTTGGGATTTTCTGGCAAATTCTGACTCTAAGACAGCAGACTATTTATAAAGTTTTTGTATTTCATATAAGAAAATATTTTCTGGAATTATTTTGAGCCCATAAAAACACCTGAAATTATCTGATATGAAAACTATACAAACTTTATAAGACGTACAACTATACTAATTTTACAACTACTTTACGGAGCTTATAAATTATTCCTAAACCCGAAACAGGATTATCCACAAAAACGTTTCTAAGATTTATTACTAAAATATCAAAATAACTATTTCTTTATGTATTAATAAAAATGGGGCAAATTGGGAACCACGTCTCAATCTGAGACATATCATTCGTGACAGATGTTTGAGTTTCCTCAGCGTCGCTACTTCATGCACTCAAACTTAAAATACAGAAGCATTTTTCCATTAGTGATGGAGTTTACGGCAATCTCTAGGCTTAAAGTGCTTCCAGTGATGACTTGGCACAAAATAATCCTTATCATTTTAAAGGGGAAAAACAGCGCCTTTCGAGGAGAAGAATTCCAATAAACAAGGATTACTATTTTCAAAGGGGAAGAACAAAAGATCTGAAGAAAATCCTCCACAAAAGCCAGGGTGAACATTACGTATTTGGACTCGACATCGCCAGCTTTTCTTATAGTAACCTATTCAGTCTATACATTACTGAACAACTGACCAGTAAAACTGCGAATTTGCTCTAGTTTGCGAAATATCTTCATCAATTAGTCACTAACGTGATTATGTGATAAATTTTTGGTATTCTTCATTAGTAATGAGATATATATATTATTTTTTGTCTCTGCTATAGATTTTTTCTGACATATAGACCTTTAATTCAGTAAATATTTAGTAAACATTTAAATGCACTTTTAGCTCTCGTCATTACATGGAGGAAAATACTTTGGATTTGCTTGTTAATTGAAAATGATATACAATTTGTCTTGGAAAATTGATTGGAAAAAGAGAAAGATTACCTTATCTTTGTTTCTTTTGATTTCTCAATTCTTCTCTAATCCTGTAAGTCTTGCGTGAAATTCTTCTTCTTTTGAGGATTTCTTGAACAACTTGTTCGTCAGTGTTAATAATGTTGACAAATTAAAATAAATACTTAACTCAATTAAGAATACCTCGAGGTATAAGAGACCTTCAAATCGCTAACCAGCATACCAAATAACCCTCCTGCCGTTTGTTCTACGGTTCTTCCTCCTCAAAGGCGAAAATAACCTCCATACATAAGAAAAATAAACGTCTTCTTTGTTAAAGAGTAGAATAGATATCCATTGTAGGGATTGAAGTCTTCTCCCTCATATGCCCAAATAAAGGAGAATGATACATGGTATTGCCAGACCTATCGACGCCAACGATTACTTGACTAGATTTATTGAACCTCTTGGTAACAGACGGGAGTCTTAGAGCCCTATTCACCATGCTTAAAACCTCTTCAAAATAATGTAGAAGGATTTAAAGGATTCAAAAAGCCTAGTAAATTTAAAAAAAAAAAAAAAAAATATTATCAAACAAAGTATATAACCCTACCTTAAAGCATTTGCTAGAATACAATGCCCAAGTTTTATATATATATATATATATATATATATATATATATATATATATATATATATATATATATATATATATATATGTATGTGTATATATATTATATATATATATATATATATATATATATATATATATATATATATATATATATATATATATATATATAATCATCATCTCCTACGTCTATTGACGCAAAGGGTTTCGGTTAGATTTCCCCAGTCGTCTTTATCTTAGGCTTTTAAATAAATACTTCTCCATTCATCAACTTTGATTGATTTGATGCCAGAAAAGAAATCAATCAATCACTTCACGCTTCATAGTTGTCAGCCACAGAGGCCTGGCTCTTCCAACTCTTCTAGCACCTTGTGGAGCCCAGTTGTAAGTTTGGTGAACTAATCTCTCTTGGGGAGTGCAAAGAGCATGACTAAACAATCACCATTTACCCCTCACCATGATCTCATCCACATATGGCACTCGAGTAATCTCCCTTATAGCTTCTTTCTAATCCTGTCCTGCCATTTAACTCCAAATATTCTTCTGAGGGCTTTGTTCCCAAATCTATAAAATAAACTGATATATAGCTTACTATTATATGTAATTTCAGGCAATTTGATTTCTAAATTTTACTTAACCTAGCCATTGTCTGATTTGCTTTTTTTTATTCTTTTATTAAACTCAAATTCTAAAGTAGTACAGCGGCATAGCAGACCAATTGTTCAAATTGGTCTAAAAGCACCAAAATTGGCACACATGTAGATTAATATATTCTAAACATTTTTGGATATGGAGGCATTCAAGATTAGCCCTTAGGAAGATATGGCGGCCATTGTTCAAAATGGCCACCATTTAACATTAGCGTCATTACATAGACTTCATTATGTGTCGTTAGTTTGGTGCTAGATGGGCCAAAATTCCCTTTTTTTACATCAGAATTAACATCAATAAATGTTTAACAGATATTTAGATGAATCTTCTCAAAAATGGCCCCCAAACTGGCCGCCATTTTGTGGAAAAAGTGGACATTTGATGAAGATTTCAATACTCAATGACATAATACCTCTAATAACCAGTACCTGATTTCAGGAACACACTTTAATTGCTCAAGTTGCTTTTTTATTTCAAATTGCTGGCAAAATTGCTAGTCAAAATAATACACAGAGTACGGGAAGTTTACAGTATGGTCAGATTGTAGTTATATAGTCGACCAAAAGCCCAGTCTCTAGGCACAGTACTTGTGTAATCCTGCAGTACATACATGTAATACAATAACGTAGATTTTGCCACACTATGTTAATTATGATTCCGAACTTTTCAAATCTGGTCACCAGAATTATGAATGTCTACAGATCATAATGTTGGTTAGCAAGTTTTCTGTCCCAATCTACTGGCATTCGCCTTCACAGAAACATAGACCAGTGCATTGCAGTGAAGCGTTCTTGCACTTGCAGCGGTTTTTGCAGCCTTTCTTGCATCCGCAAGACACCAGCTCATAGCAGGCCTTGGATGCCTCAGGGAGTGTGGTCCAGAGTGGTGTGTAGAGCCCATCATCACTCCGATGCCAGCCCCAGTCTGTTGGTGGAGGGAGCACGGGCGTTGGTACCAATGCCTGGCCCCAGACATGACCACCCTGAAGGGCAGATCTCTTCACATGCTGCTCCAGAGCAGCGTAGGTTGGCGGGATGTTCTGAACAGAGTTCGTCTTTGCAAAGAGCTGCTTTCTCGCCATGTTGACGTCCTTGCATTTGCTTGTGCGGTCATACAGGAGTATGACAAACCTCTCGATGACATGCATTGTATCCTCTTGGATGCTTGTGGGTGCATTTGCCAGACTCAGCAGGGCATCAGTGAGTTCTGGCAGCGTGTTCCATGTTGCCCAGGCAGATTTCTTCCCATGTCCGACAAAGGCTGACACAGTATCACACCCTGTGATGGCATGAAACATTGGAAGAGCACATGCCTTCTCTGGACCAAGGGAGGAAGCTATTTCATGGGCTGCAATGTAGCGGTAGTTCTTGCCTGTCCCAAAGGCTACCCAGAGTTCGTCTCCAGCTGGTAGTTTCTGGACTACCATCACTGCTAGGACCACGACGTCACTGTCTACTGTTCGAACCTGTATCTGGTGGTGACCATGTTGTGCAGCATGTGCTACATGTAGCATCATGCGGGTGTCTGCCTCTTCTTGGTTGCATGGTGCGAGTGAGTTGACATCCTCTTGCTGTGGAACACAGATCACCTGCTCCCCATCAGTGACGACCAGTTCCTTGCCTTCTTCTTGAAAGGACTCTGCAAGCATGGTGGAGAGGTAGCTGAAGAGCTCCACTTTGTTGCTATCAACTCGCAGGAAACTTTGCCAATTTCCTGGTATGACTGCTGAGTCGACAACACGCCGACGTACTCCCTTTCCACGCTGTTCTCTGGTTGATGCCTTCAGGGAATCTGCTCTGTAGCTGTCCCACACAAGGTCAAGACGTGATACATGTTGGAAACGTTGTACAACGTATGGGATGAACACTTGCTGTGCATATTCCTCGAACGTGTTGGCAGTACCCGGCTTCAACATCTGTACGATTACTGCTCCATCGAGGACAACAGCAGTGACAGTAGGAGCTTCAAACTGAGGCTCAGCATGGCCTTCAAGGCACACCAGCAAGTCACTCTTGCTCCCTAGGTACAGTCTCCCTCCGTCAGATAAAGCTGGAGGGCATTGCTGATTTTCATGCCTGAAGAACTCTTCTAGATTCCCATCACGGGTCTGGCAGCCGATATATAATCGTGCGAAGAGCGCAACATCATTCTTCAGAGATTTGACCTGTTCTTTTCCTTTGGGTATATTGGGTCCTCTCTTGGTCGCAAACAGTGGTAGCTTGTTCCGGTGGATTGCCACCTCAATGGACTTGGTTCTGTCCACGATGCATTCCTTTGAGAATGCTTCAAACTGGTCTTGGCCAATCTGCTTGGCGTTACGGACTGTTTCTATGACTGCAGGGTCTGCGATCTCCTTTGTGTCGAGCACCAGCAAGTCCTGACTGTCCTCCTCGAAAGGGTTGCCCAGCTCTTCAATGACGGCCACGAGTGACTCTGTTGTCTCCTCTTGACATACAAGACACAGCTTCCAGTTTGTCTCAGGAGGTGTTGTGGGAGTACGTTGCTCAAAAGTATCGACCAGTTGGAACTTCTTTGCCATGGCTGCAGTCTGGAACAACGCGTCTCTGATGTCA
Organism: Palaemon carinicauda; assembly: GCF_036898095.1. NCBI lineage: Eukaryota > Metazoa > Arthropoda > Malacostraca > Decapoda > Palaemonidae > Palaemon > Palaemon carinicauda. The sequence goes on along the minus strand of NC_090732.1, from coordinate 132,909,497 downwards.
GGTGGTGCTGCTGCTGCCTCACCTGCAAAGACACAAAACACCACCATGTTACCACAAGTTACTACTACAAGCACCATGACTATCAACACTATACTATTACTGCAGCCGCCGTCACTGCCACCAACGCTGCCGCTGCAAAGTAAAATTCATTTTCTTGTGAAATGGTAGCCAAATTATTTGGTAAGCACAGAAGTATGTGTAATTGTACAATACTTATCACCTCTAGCACACTTATCACCTTTAGCATCCACAAAAAGACAAATTATGGTACATATTCAATGACGCTAACGGTAAATAGCGGCCATTTTGAAAAATGGCCGCCAAATGTGCTACGGGGAGAATCTTGAATGCCTCCATATCCAAAATTGTTCAGAATGTATTAATCCACATGTGTGCCAATTTTGGTGCTTTTAGAACAATTTGAACAATTGGTTTCATATTTCTTACTATGCCGCTGGGCTAAAGAGCCTGTGTTAAAGATCATAGTTCCTAAATATTTAGATGATTCTACCTCATTAATCCTTTCTCCTTTCAATGATATTTCATTTTCCATTGTATATTCCATTCTCATCATCTCTGTATTTCTTCTATCTTGAAACCAAACTCATGTGTTATTTCATGCATTCAGATAAGCAAGCTTTGCAAGTCCTGCGGTGTTCTGCTAATAAGGACAGTGTCATCAGCATGCTCTAGGTCAGCTAATTGGCTGTTACCAATCCAGCCCAATTTTCCTCAACCCTCCCCAGCTGTTCTATACATTACAAAATCCATGAGGACGATAAACAACATAGGTGACAATACATTCCCTTGGAGTACACCAATGTTCACTGGAAATTCATTTGATAGGACTCCACTAACATTAACTTTGCACTTGCTATGCTCATGAACAGACTTAATCAAATTTACATATTTAAGAGAAATTCGATAATAATGCAGGACTCTCCATAAAATTGGTCGGTGCATGCTATCAAAGGCTTTTTCATTGCCCACAAATGCCATCAAAAGTGGATTTCAATATTATAAACATTGCTGTACCACATGTCTGAAAATGAAAATTTGGTAGGTATAATTTATAACTTTTCGAAATCCTGCTTTCATCTCTCAGCTTTTCGTCAATCTTTCTCTGTAGTCTCTTTAGAATGAGCATACTATATATTGTCAAGACAACTGACGTAAGTGTGATGCCTCTGAAATTATTGCAATCAGTTAGATCTCTTTTTATTGGCATTTTCACTTATTTTATATATATATATATATATATATATATATATATATATATATATATATATATATATATATATATATATATATATATATATACATATATATATAATTATTCCACACACGAGCAAATGCCTTTAGCTAGGTATACTGTATATGTTTTGAGTGTGTTTCATAAGATTGCATATATATATATATATATATATATATATATATATATATATATATATATATATATATATATATATATATACTGTACATATATGCAATCTTATGTAACACACACACACAGACATATATATATATATATATATATATATATATATATATATATATATACATACTGTACATATGTGCAATCTTATGTAACACACACACACACACACACACACACACACACATATATATATATATATATATATATATATATATATATATATATATATAATATATATATATATATATATATATATATATATATATAGATATATATATATATATATATATATACACATACACTTCGTATTAGAATATCTTATAACAACAAATTTGATATAAAAAATGGACGTAGCTAGGTCATATGATGAGAATGACAGAAAAAAAGAGGGACAAAAAAAATACTGGGATGGGTCCCTTGATTTGGCAAATAAAGCAGGGTAAGGATGCGAAGACTATGAATTACCGAACTATGAAAATGTACAGGTATAGACTGGCATAGAAAAACGACAAACAGACAGGAGTGGAAGGACATTCTGAGGCCTTTGACCTGCAACGGATTAGCAACGGCTGATTATAACTATAAATATATATATATATATATATATATATATATATATATATATATATATATATATATATATATATATATATATATATACAGTATATATATACATATATATATATATATATATTTATATTATACAGTATATATATACATATATATTCAGTATATATATATATATATATATATATATATATATATATATATATATATATATATATATATATATATATATATATATATATATTTGGGCTCAAGCCATGACGTCCTGATGGAAGGTTCCTTCAGGAGCTTCCTTGGGTATATTTAACTACAGGGGTATTCCCACAGAATTAAACCACAGGTTATCACAGAATTCTAACTTCTGGTGCGAGTACCCTAAAGGTTTCCCTCTAGGATATCGTATATCAACAGGGGATGTATGTATTAACACGCCACATAGCTATCAGCACCCCATATAGAATTAACACTTCGATATGGAAAGGTGGAGAATAACTGGGGAGCCGTTCCACAGTTACACTCGTCCGTGGCTGCTTTTGGTACTCGAAACGTAAACAAACGGCCACCATTGCTAAATGACGTCACGTCCGTCCTCATCCTTCAGCCTGTAGCACCTTGCTTTGGTCGGATTTCCCTTTGTGCGATTTTCATCGACTTACATCGCCGTTATGTCTTTACCTTCAGCCTCGCCTTCTTCTGGAAAGTTGAGTACCAGGTCCCAGTATTGTTTAAATAAGCTTTAGCCGTAAAATAACTTCTACTTTTCGTAAAATATTGTGTTTTGTGGCAGAGCTGTGCCGATCCCGGACGCGCCATTTTATGGCGTCCCTGTTCTTTTGCATGCCTTATTTAGCTAGCCAGAACAGCCTTATCCGGCCTCTTAACTAATTGATATTGTTAGTTATTTAGTCTTCATAGCTAGGAATTACTTATATCGTGTTTTAACGCTCATCTACTCGGTCGCCGTTCGACCCCATACTAGATCGCTAGCTTAGCCCCAAGGCTAGATAGCCTAGCACCTGTGTTCATGCATGATATATACCAGTGATCCTAGGTTAAGTTATGAAGATTGTGGCATTATCAAACATACTGTTAACTGTGATGTAAGTGTTTTCGTCTTCGGGGACCATATAGGGAATCGGTTTGATTGCGTTTCTTTCCAACCTAACCTAAATGTAGGAACCCCTATATGCTCCCTAATCCCCTGCCTGCGGGCATTCCCTCTGGGTGGCCATGCTTCCCCTTCTATATAGGGGAATCTTGTCTACAATCAGAGTATTTATCGCTTCTCAGTCTACCCTAAGGGAATGATCCCCCCTTAGGGTTGCGACCGAGAAATAAGGAACGGCTCTGCCCTTCCACAGTTGCATCTGGTTGGGTTACTCCTCTCTTCCTGCAACTTGCGATGTGTCTTTCAGCCTACCTAGCCTAGGAGTTAACCCTCCTTATCTAGGTTAGGCTCTGGGGGCTAGTTCTGTACTTTTATAGTTTGAGACGGTACTCCTGTACCAATCTCATTCTGGTTACCTAACCTAGGTTAGGGAGCGTTCTCCCTCTCCTTGGTGGCCGTTCTTGTACAGAGCCTCCACTATGAAAGACCCCTCTTCTTCTCCCTCCCCACCTATCCCTTTGGTGTAGGCTTGCCTATACACATCTGTCCTTAGTCCTACAACTCCTCCCTTGGGTGGAGTGGTGGGACTAACTTGTTCTCCTACTGAGCTGGCCGCTCTGGTACACATACCCTTCATAGTGTTCTATGGGGGTAGTCGCCGGCAGCGGTCCGCCCGGCGGGGGTTTCCCCCTCTTGAGTGCCCTCTAACCCTCCCTTGAGTTACCCCAGGCACCCGCCCGACTGCCGGCCCCCTGCCGCCGGATGCTATGAGTAACTACTCCTATCATGAGTGCACTCTCTCCGGAGGGATGCCGGAGGGGTATGTGGTCTAACCCCTCCAATCCCTCCTTACCTTTCTCTCCATCTATCCTGGTGCCGGTCCCTTGCCGCCTCTACTGCCGGCGATACCGCCTTACCTCTGGTGACACTCTTTCATAAGATACCCTCCCTCCTCTAAGACGTCAGCCTTCCGTGTGCCGGAGGCTGCCGCCTTCCGTCGGCATACAGCCGACGTCCCACCCCTCCCTTTACCTAGTAACAGCTAGCCGACCTTCGGAGCCGGCCACCGGCATGCCGGTATTAATTCCCGGCGGTCTAGGTATACAACCAGATACATATCTATCTTATGAATTGATCCAAGCTCACCAGGCCATCAGCCTTCGGCTGCCGGAGCCCCCGCCTCCTGCCGGGGACCCGCCGCTGTGCCGGCGGTCGCCACGATGGTATTATATTTAGATACTCAATGTGTCTGTCTTGATGCCTTCCACCCTGCTGGACCGGCCTCCGGCGTTCCGTCGGTCTGCCGGCACCCTCCGGAGACGTTAAGGGACATGCACCCCTTCTCATACCTGCCGACAACATGTCGACAGTCATCATACTGCAGCCAGATGGCTTAGCCACTTCTATATATAGGTATTGTCTTACCATCTAAATCTGTGGCTGTGCTGTCTGATTGTACATTACAATATTCCAGCATACTCTGTGTGTCTTAGTGCAGCCGATTGCCGGAACCTATATCTAATAAGGGGTCTCCCCTATTCCCCTTCTACCCCAGGGAACTGAGTGGTCTCAGCCCCTGATACACCTCGCAGGCAATTTCTGTTAGAGGCTTAGCTTCTACCCCTCACGGCTTATCCATATGGATTTCCGTTTTGTGATCTTCGGCCACAAAAGAAATTGCCTAATGATAAGGTTACGGTAACCGACTGGGCGGGATTCACAAGTATGTGTCTATCTACTTCCTTTCCTGCTCTCTACTCTCAGGCATTATAATACTTATGAATTAATTAATACTTAAAAATTTAGATTAAGTTATCTTAATTTTAGAGTAATGTAAGTCATTCTTATGCCTTCCATGTACTCATGATCTCTTTCTTTTACAGGAAGAGTACATGAAGTGCGAAAGCAACTTTTGTGGAGTGAAGCGCCCGGACTTCTACGGGCACAAGGCGTGCCGGACCCACGCCCCCTGCGCCGCCAAGAAAGGCGACCTGAAATACTGGGACCCGCAGCACTGTACAGTCTGCAAGAGTCGTCTGGTCAAAGCGTTCGACGATCCTCCTTCAGCGGAGGAAAGGAACAACGCTCGAGAGAAGCTACGCAAGTGGGTGTGTGGCTTCCAGAAGAACGCCACGTATCGCGCCAGCGAAGATTTGAGGGCCTTGCTGTTTCCAAAGGCATCTAAAGACTCCATGGTCCCCAGTGATCAGATCCCCACCGTCCAGATAGTGGTGGAACCTGATATCGTCATGGACCAGTCCATGCATGAGTACCACTTAAATTCCGACAACGTGGAACGTATGTCGGAAGTGTCGGAAGGGACGGAGAGGAACCTCATGGGCAAGGAGCTCGACTATGAGGAAGATCAGGTGGAATACCCTGATTCGGAGCATGAGGTCGCTCCCAATCCTACTCCCGCACCGACTCCTGCACCGGCCGAGGAACCTGTTCCTTCGACTTCTGCCACCCCGGACCCTCTTCCATCAGGCACTCAGGAGGTCTTCAAGATGCTTGAAGCCCTCATGGAAAGAAAACTTTGTGAGACCCACGAGCTATTCAGGTCTAACCTAGGAAGTTTTAAACAACCGAAACGGATTTCGGTTAAGGACCTCCCCGCTTGCTCGGATACTAACCCATGGAGGTATGCCGAGCATATGCCGATCACAACTGGTAAGATCTTCAACAGTGAGAAGGTCGACTCGATCTTGTTGGAAGAAGTGGAATTCTTCCCGAATTTCGAGGCTTATCCGGACTGTTACGTCCGGCTCAGGTCCGAACCAGCCTCAAAGGAAGAGACCGAACCGAAGGAAGTAATCGTGTTCGATCTCGCGAAAGCCCAGGCTATGCTAGCCAGTGCGGTGAAGAGTAGGGGTTTCACCAACTCCAAGATGCCGGCGCTCAGTAAGAAGCAACCAACCTTCGTTGCGCCGAACGATGCGACCTTCCCCTTTATAGAAAAGACCTTCACTGCGGTCTTGAAAGCAGTGGAAGAAGGGAAACCTTGCCCTGTACTGGAGGAGTGCAGACCCTTCTCCCTTACTGTCCCCCCTGATGATAGACACTGGAAAGACATCCAGTCAACCTTCACAGTGGGGAAGTTAGAGCCTGACGTAGCCGGTTGTCAGTTCAATGAGGACCTCACAAGGCTAAATGATCACCTCCATCGTAGGGAACAGGATACGAAGGAGAGGCTTGCCGCATCGCTGTCCCTCCAGGTACAGCTCGAACTTATGGCCGGAGACACTAGAATCCCTGACTTCTTCATGGTCCTAGCCAAAACACATTTGGCAACGGTGACGAAGGACCTGTACAGCTTCACTAGGGCTCGCAGAGCCTGTCGTGAATTCGTGTTTGCCAGCGCGACGGTAAAACACGAACCCCGGAGGCTGATTTCCTCCAATATCTGGGGTAAATATCTCTTTCCCTCTTCCCTGGTGAAAGAGATTGCCGACAAGGCCGCCACGGAGAACAGGAACCTTCTCCATAAGTGGGGCATGTCAAAGAAAAGGAAATCCTCTCAGGACGATGGCCCTCAACCTAAGAGGAAGTCCCTTAGACAGAAACCCCAGCAACGTCAACAGAGACGGCAGTTTCCGGGTTCCGCTACTCCCCAAGTGGCAGCACAGCCACAGCAGACCTTTCAGTTGGTCACCCAGCTGGTGGTATCGCAGTCACCGGTCTTTACCCCTGCATTCGAGCAACATGCTACTACCTTTCGTCCCAGAGGTAGGGGCTTAAGCAGAGGTTCCGGCAGAGATTCGTCTCGCCGCCCCTCCAGAGGCAGAGGAGGAAGGGGAGCTAGCGGCCGAGGTGGCAAACCCTCGGGACACCAGAAGCAATGAAGTGCTTCCGGTGGGAGGAAGACTCCGCCAAGTCCAGGATCGTTGGACCTTCAATCCCTGGGCACACAGCATCGTCAAGAAGGGACTAGGCTGGAGCTGGACACAACCACCCCAGCCTTCCAGCAATTCTTCCAACAGTCAACCCCCCTCCTGGAAGAATACGTCCTAGAACTCTTGAACAAGAAGGTGATCAGGAGGGTAAAGTCAACCAGGTTCCAAGGGAGACTATTTTGCCGTTCCCAAGAAGGACTCCGACAAACTGAGAGTCATTCTAGACTTATCCCCCCTTAACAAGTTCATTGCGAACAGCAAGTTCAAGATGCTGACTCTCCAACAAATAAGGACCCTTCTGCCTCAAGGGGTCTACACGGTCTCCATAGACCTGGCGGATGCCTACTGGCACGTTCCAATGAATCATCACGCTTCCTCCTACCTAGGATTTCGACTCCAAAGGAAAAGTTACGCCTTCAGGCTCAACGTGGCTCCACGGATCTTCACCAAGCTAGCAGACGCCTTCGCGGCGTCCAAGTGATGGCTTACCTAGACGACTGGCTGGTCTGGGCGACATCGCCCGAAGATTGTGTAAGATCCTGCAACAAAGCCACCCAGTTCCTAGAATATCTGGGTTTCAAGATAAACGCCGAGAAATCTCGCCTCTCTCCATCTCAGAAGTTCCAATGGTTGGGAATCCAATGGGATCTTCAGTCACACCGCCTTTCCATCCCGCAGAAGAAAAGGAAGGAAATAGCAGGGTCTGTCAGAAGACTGCTGAAATCCAAACGGATCTCAAGACGACAGCACTAACAAGTTCTAGGCTCTCTACAGTTCGCCTCTGTGACAAACCCAGTGCTTCGCGCACAGCTAAAGGATGCCGCGGGAGTCTGGAGACGTTCCGCATCCATCGCTCGAAGAGACCTCAAGAGACGGCTCCCAAACAGACTTCGCTTACTATTAAAGCCGTGGTCGGAAGCAAAGGCCCTGAAAAGGTCCATTCCTCTTCAACACCCGCCTCCATCGCTCAACATCCACACGGACGCTTCACTGGAGGGTTGGGGAGGTCACTCTCACCAACGCCAGGTTCAGGGAACATGGTCTCCCCTATTCAAGACGTTCCATATCAACATCTTGGAGGCCATGGCGGTCCTTCTCACCCTGAAGAAACTCTCCCCGCCTCCCTCGATCCACATCCGTCTGACTCTGGACAACTCGGTGGTAGTCAGATGTCTCAATCGTCAGGGCTCAAGATCGCCCCAGATAAATCAGGTACTTCTTCCAATCTTTCGTCTGGCAGAAAAGAAGAAATGGCACCTGTCTGCAGTTCACCTACAAGGATTCCGCAACGTGACGGCGAACGCTCTATCACGGACAAGCCCAATAGAGTCGGAATGGTCTCTAGCCGCAAGATCATTCTCCTTCATCTCTCGCCAAGTCTCGGAACTTCAGATCGATCTCTTCGCAACGAGCGACAACAATCAACTTCCTCGATATGTGGCCCCGTACGAGGACCCCAAGGCAGAAGCAGTGGATGCCATGTCACTGGATTGGAACAGATGGTCCAGGATATACCTGTTCCCTCCCCCCAACCTTCTGCTGAAAGTCCTCTCCAAACTGAGAACCTTCAAAGGGACAGCGGCCCTAGTGGCTCCCTGGTCCTGGAGCTGCAGCCCACGCTGATCCCCCTCCCGGGCCCAGTTCTCTCTCAGCAAGTACAGAAGTCGACTGTCTTCGCTTCATCACTGAAAGTCAGGGACCTTCATCTCATGATTTTCTCTCCCTGGCCGCAAAGAAACGATTTGGGATCTCGAAGAAAAGTCTAGACTTCCTCGAGGAATACAAGACCGAATCCACACGACGGCAATACGAATCTTCCTGGAGAAATTGGGTCTCGTTCGTCAAAGCAAAAAACCCTACGGAAATCCCCATTGATTTTTGCATGTCCTTCTTCATTCACCTTCATGGACAAGGCTTAGCGGCCAACACGATTTCCACCTGCAAATCGGCTTTGACTAGACCACTACTGTACGCTTTCCAGATTGATCTGTCCAGCGATATCTTCAATAAACTGCCAAAGGCATGCGCTAGACTACGCCCAGCACCTCCGCCAAAACCTATCTCCTGGTCCCTGGACAAGGTGCTCCATTTTGCCTCTAACCTGGACAACGATTCGTGCCCTCTCAAGGACCTGACTCAAAAAGTTATCTTCCTTTTTGCTCTCGCCTCGGGAGCCCGAGTCAGTGAAATAGTGGCATTGTCAAGAGACGAGGGTCATATCCTGTTCGCAGATACAGGAGAACTTACCCTCTTCCCTGATCCGACGTTTCTCACAAAAAATGAATTACTCACCAAGAGATGGGGCCCTTGGAGAATCTGCCCCCTGAAGGAAGATGTCTCTCTATGCCCAGTGGAGAGTCTTAAGGTCTATCTTCAAAGAACTTCAAACTTTGGTGGAGGTCAACTCTTCAAAGGAGAAACATCGGGTAGCGACCTGTCACTGAAACAACTAAGAGCGAAAATCACCTACTTCATTCACAGAGCGGATCCTGACAGTACACCCGCAGGTCATGATCCTAGAAAAGTCGCGTCTTCTCTGAATTTCTTCCAGAGCATGGATTTCGAAAGCCTCAAGAGCTTCACAGGGTGGAAATCGTCGCGCGTTTTCTTCAAGCACTACGCAAAGCAAGTGCATGAAGTTAAACATTTCATGGTAGCCGCAGGTAGTGTTATGAAACCTGCCGTTTAACTCTGCATAGAACAGCGAGTTACTTGGGACTTTAACTCTACGGGTGCCTGTGTTGACCCTTGTGTGATACATAGTGATTCAGGACACTTAGTGTTTCTAATAGACAGTTCTTATCAAGGTGAAATGTCATAGACTTCACATGAGTGCCACATGCCCTAGGGCATGATGTGTTTTTCTTTGAAAAAGACTGACGTTCCTCCGGAACTTGTGTTTCTAAAAGTGAAATTTCTTTCAGATTCAAGATTGAAGTCTTTTATTTTCTATGTACATTATTCTTATTATTGTAAATTAACTTTACACCTTTTATTGCAATTATTATCACTATAATCGGCAATCTATGAAATAAAATGTCTATTTTATTACATGTGCGTCTCTCTCCGCTCCTATTATTATTATGAAATACATGATTGTCATAGTTTCATTTACCCCTTTCCTTTGAAATGAGAAGAATAATATAAATTACCTGTATTATATACTCATTATATACTCACTCATGCTCTGTAATATTCCTACTTGAATACTTACCTTCGTCCTGCCTTCGAGACCAGATTGATCTCTCCTCCATGGAGTGTAGTGATTAATTATCACTTGTTTATACTTGAGAATATTCCTACCCGAATATTAACCTTCTGTCTTGTCTCCGAGTCCTGCACGAACTCTCCGCAGGGTGAGTAGCCCTTCAATGACCACTTCGGATTTTGGTATAATCCGCCGGGACTTCTCTGCCAGGGGGGCAGGAAGCTGGATCCCCACGGAACCTCTACCGAGGACACATTACATACCTCTATTCGGAGCCCTTGGCACTTACCTTAAAAAAGGGGAAATTTTCCACGATACATTAATTCTCTGGTACACTTCCATCAGGACGTCATGGCTTGAGCCCAAAAAACGGATTTTGAGCGAAGCGAAAAATCTATTTTTGGGTGAGATAGCCATGACGTCCTGATGGACCCTCCCGTCTATTCTAGTCCAGCCTTTCAGGCCCCGCCCTGTCCTGCTGTATCATGGAGATTAGCAAGGAGCTGGCCTCAGGATGAGGATGGACGTGACGTCATTTAGCAATGGCGCCCGTTTGTTTACGTTTCGAGTACCAAAAGCAGCCACGGACGAGTGTAACTGTGGAACGGCTCCCCAGTTATTCTCCACCTTTCCATATCGAAGTGTTAACTCTATATGGGGTGCAGATAGCTATGTGGCGTGTTAATATATACGTCCCCTGTTGATATACGATATCCTAGAGGGAAACCTTTAGGGTACTCGCACCAGAAGTTAGAATTCTGTGATAACCTGTGGTTTAATTCTCTGGGAATATCCCTGTAGTTAAATATACCCAAGGAAGCTACCGAAGGAACCTTCCATCAGGACGTCATGGCTATCTCACCCAAAAATAGATTTTTCGCTTCGCTCAAAATCCGTTATATATATATATATATATATATATATATATGTATATATATATATATATATATATATATATATATGTATATATTATATATATATATATATATATATATATATATATATATATATATATATATATATATATATATATATATATCCACAAATCTAAACTCAACGTAGCATGACTATACATACAATATACATGTAATGGCTTTATTTTTAAAAAAGAAAAAAAAAAACCAAACAAGCAAGCACTAATACATGAGCATGAGTGGAGAATAATATTGAACGCAAAGACATTCCCGGATTTAACTACAATTAAAAAAAAAAGACCACAGAAAATAAAAAGACAACACTTAAATTAAATCAATTACAATCTAATTCTGCTTTTACTCAAAACTTTTACCGTAATACATAGAAAAGGTCATCAGATGTCCTTTGGGAAGGTAAGTTTATGAATTTTTAGAAAAATTCAATGAAGCATTATAAATTTTAAATACAAATTTGTATTTACCATTTTAAGGCTTAAATTTAACAGCAAGCATTCTGGGTATTTTTTTCCATTAGGGTTGCAGGTGAGATAATAATAATAATAATAATAATAATAATAATAATAATAATAATAATAATAATAATAATAAAACATATAAATAAAAAATTATTCATTCTGTAAATTCGAACAATGTTACTAAATACATTCAATATGTACTCACACACACAAGACTACATTCTACTCAAGTTGTGCAAAATGTTCACGAGCCAGGAACACACAATATTCCCTTGAATTTCTTCATTTACATTAAGACACGTTTCATTTACTTCCTTGACCAAGCTCAGCTTCTAACGTAAGCATCTGCCCTGAATAAGTGATAAGCGCGTCGGAGTTTAAAAAGTTAAATGCAAGAGACGACTAAAGTTTTGATTAGTGTTTCTTCCATAATTTGCCTTTGGGGTACATCCACTACAGAAAATAACGAAATATTTTTTCGCTTTTTAAAGAATACGACCTAACGCTACAACATTTTTATTGAGACACTCGTTCGGTACAGAGTTATTGGGTCCTTTTCTCTGGTTACGGCTCATTTCATCTTCGCCGACACACACATAGAAATAGTCTGGCCTATTCTTTAAACATTCTCCTCTTTCCTCATACACTTGACAACACTGAAATTACCAAACAATTCTTCTCTCAAGAGGTTAACTGCTGCACAGTAATTATTCAGTGGCTACTTTCCTCTTGGTAAGGGTAGAAGCCTCTTTAGATTTGGTAAGCAGCTCTTCTAGGAGAAGGACACTTCAAAATCAAACCAGTCTTCTCTAGTTTTGGATAGTGCCATAGCCTCTGTACCATGGACTTTCACTATCTTTGGTTAGAGATCTTTTGCTTGAGTGTACACTCTGGCACACAATTCTATTTGTTTCTCTTCCTCTTGATATTTTGAAGTTTTTATCCTCTTGTCATTTTCAAGTTTTTAACAGTTTATATATGAAAGATGTATTTTAAAGTTATTATTGTTCTTAAACTTCTCGTAGTTTTTCCATATTTCGTTTCCTCACTGGGCTATTTCCCTGTTGGAGCGCTTGGGCTTATAGCACCATATTTTTCCACCTAGGGTTGTAGCTTAGCAGGTAATGATAATGATTGACTGATTGTTTTGAAGTTTTCTGGCATCCTGATATCTAAGGTCATTGAAGCTGATATCGTTTATTGTAAATAAAAAGAAAAAGAATATTCAATTTAAAACCATAAAAGCAAAGATATCGTTCTAAAAGTTAAATATATTTTCAGAAGATCTGCTTCTGAAATAAAGCTAAAACTACCTCTAGCACGGTACGGCACATCATGTCCGAGAATCTTGGCAAGGATGAACATGCCATCCTCACCTCGAGCCTCAAACAGATATCCATTTCTTGCACTACTATATCAGGGCATTCGGTCAACAGATTCCTTACTGTCAATGGTACCAAACTGTCGTCGCAATATGGTTGATGTAGGCCAGCCAACAAAAACTCATGTGTCAGCCGAGGGTGGCCAATGCGGAGACGACAAAGAGTAGTGTCCCACTTTCGGGGCATCATGTTATACCTCCAAGGGGATAAAGCATTACTTATGTCTCTCATCTTATTTTCAAGTAAACTATTCCAATGCTGTTGCCAATTATTATTAATAAAATTCTTAATTGTAGGTAAAAAAAAAAATTATTACTGGGAATGGGATACCTTCTTGGTAGCAACTCAGCTGCAGCATTCTTAGCCAGTGATTCTGCCTTCTCATTTCCAGACACACCTACGTGTGCCGGAACCCAGCAAAATCGAACTGTTATACCTCTCATACCAATAATTAAAAGCCACTCTAAAATCTTTAAAACTAAATGATTATTAGAATTAAAAACTTCTTAAGGTTGTAGGACACTTCTTGCATCACTAAAAATGGTAAAATTGCCCTCGTCTTTTAACGCTATTTTCTCAATAGCTGTTAGTATATCGTATAGTTCGGCCGTAAATATATACACATTAAAATAGGGAAGAGGAAAATTTTCCGACTAATCTTGATGATATACTGAAAAAAAAAAAATCCCTGAACGAACATAACAATAAAAACTAATATCCAAAAAATAACATAACAAAAATAATAAGATGAAGTAATTTTGAGACAACTTCTCAATTCCCAGGAACTAAAAATAACTTGAAAACATTATAAAGACATCAAGTTTACCAAATTAGATTTTTCAAAAACCACAGTGTTACATAATTACAAACGAATTTCCAAAACTAGCATGAAATGATGATAATGAAAAGGAGTCCCAAATTGAAAATAACATAACACATCTTAAAATAAGGAGATTAAAAACTGAATTATTATCAAAGTGTTTTATACATAGGAAGACGTTACAAGATTTTATAAATCACCGCAAACTAAAACAACTGAACAAAAATTCTATAAAAAAAAAAAAAAAAAAAAAAAAAACCATGACAAATTTTTCACAATCAACACAATAAAAAAAAAATGTGAAATTATATTTTGACCATCAGTTTAGCTTCAGAATGCTTGGGGGTCGTGTTTCCTGCAACTGAAGCTATTAGGGCGTGCAGCTGTGTAAGTCAGCGACTAATAACAGTCACGGCCTTTCTGGAAAAGAGATGGCATAGCAACGGGAGATGGTCGTAATTAATGAAAATAATGACCAGGGAAGCCATGACTTCAGTCTATACGAAATCCATAATAGCTACGTAGACTTGTCTAAGTATATATAATATATATATATATATATATATATATATATATATATATATATATATATATATATATATATATATATTATATAAATATAAATATATATATATATATATATATATATATATATATATATATATATATATATATATAATATAAATATATATATATATATATATATATATATATATATATATATATATATATATATTGAAGTTTTATCCTCGTGTTACTCTCAAGTTTTTTATAGTGTATATATGAAAGATTTATTTCAATGCTATTATTGTTCTTAAACTTCTCTTGTAGTTTTTCCTTATTTCCTTTCCTCACTGGGCTATTTCCCTGTTGGAGCCCTTGGGCTTATAGCATCCAGTTTTTCCAACTAGGGTTGTAGCTTAGCAAGTAATGATAATCATAATGATAATATGAGTACATAAGGTGAATAATTTTTTTTAGATGATAAGCATTTGATTGGGTTTCGTTAACCTTTATATCTATCACAGGCTACGTCACTCGAGTATAGGATTTGCTCTTTGATGAAGTGAACAAAGAAAATTTCATAAGTAAAAATATCTTGATATCAAATGTGCAAATGAAAATATTCACTCTGAAATTCATGTATCACTTGGGCCATGGAGCGACAGTCTACATGAGCTTTTGAATTTGTAGGGCAGAATAGGAAACGAAACCCACCGAAGGGAAAAAGGTAGGGGCAAGTTTGATAATTATGGTGAAATTGGCTGTCGAGCACAGAAAGTGGATAAATCTGACGTTGGAAAACGGAATAACACCCTAGGTTCAATAATGTGATAAAATGGATGACCAGGATGTTCCAGGTTTGTGTTTATGAGGGAAAAGTTCATAGGGAATTTGGAAGAAATTAAAGTTTTCCTTTGTATAAGAGTAAGTGTGATAAAAGATATCAAAAGAATCATCAAATCGTGTTTAAAAACAGTAATGGTAAGATCCTGAGCGTGGAAATAAGCAGAAGAATGAAGTATCAATAGGGGGAATAGTGTAAAGTTAGAAAGAGGAGGGTGTGCAGGTCAGATGCGTATTACGAAAAATTTTAAGCGATAAATTTCATGGTATATATAAAATAAGGTAAACGTAGCATGTACGACCCTAGAATAAGATTTTTAAGGTAATGAAATGTTGATGTTTTTTTCCTTTTCATTATAACTGATCATAATGGGCTATTTTTTGCTATTCAGGAACATCATGATAAAATACATTGAGGATTTTTTATATAGTAAAACTAAGATGAAAGTAGATAATGTTTTCATGGAAAAAACCTTTAGTTAAAAAAATTGAATATGAGAGTATCTTTTATGCAACAAAAGCAGATTATTATTATTATTATCATTATTATCATTATTACTATTATTATTATTATTATTACTATTATTAATATTACTATTATTATAACCATTGTTCTCTAGTCTTAGGTAGTTCCAGAGCCTCTGTACCATGGTCTTTCACTGTGTTACGTTAAGAGTTTTCTAAATGGAGGGTACGCTTGGACAAACTATTCTATATTATTTCTCTTTCTCTTACTTTTAAGAAGTGTTTAAAGTTTATATGTGAAAGATTGAATTTCCTTATTGTTACTATTCTTAAACTATTTTATCTTAATTGTTCAATATTTCTCTTGTAGTTTATTTATTTCCTAATTTCTTTTCTTGATCTCGTAGGCTTATTGCATCCTGCTTTTTCAACTAGGGTTGTAGCTTAACTAATAATAATAATAATAATAATAATAATAATAATAATAATAATAATAATAATAATAATAATAATAATATTGCTAGCTGCACTAAGACCTTAGTTGGAAAAGGAAGATGCTATAACTGCAAGTGCTCCAACAGGGAAAATAGCCCAGTGCGGAAAGGCAATAAGGAAACAGATAGAAAAGTGTGCCTGAGTGCTCTCGTGAAGATTTTTTGTGTGTTCTTTAAGAATAAATTGATGTGATAGGCCACAAAAAACACACACACTATATAAATGCAAAGCTATGGGAGGAAAAAAAATTGGTAGAAAATAGAATTAGAACAGGGTAATGTTTGCGTATGACACACTGTTGTTGGGGAATAGTAAAATAGAAAGTGTGAAAAATAAATATGAAAAGGCATATTATTTGTAAGAGAGCAAATAATAAGAGTAACGGTATGAAGTTAAGTGGCAACCATGAGAACGGTACTATGATTTTATATGGATGATCGCCGAACAGAAGCAGAAGATTCATATAAATAAGATATTATCATTATTATTTGCCAAGCTACAACCCTAGTTGAAAAAGCAAGATGCTATAAGCCCAGGGGCCCCAACAGAGAAAATAGCCCGGTGAGGAAAGGAAATAAGGAAAAATAAGATATTTTAAGAACAGTAACAACACTAAAATAAATATTTCCTATATAAACTATAAAAACTTTAACAAAACAAGAGGAAGAGAAATTAGATAGAATAGTGTGCCTTAGTGTACCTTCAAGCAAGAGAACTCTAACCCAAGACAGTGGAAGACCATGGTACAGAGGTTATGGCACTACCCAAGAATAGAGAACAATGATTTGATTTTGGAGTGTCCTTCTCCTAGATGAGCTGCTTACCATAGCTAACGAGTCTCTTCTACCCTTATCAAGAGGAAAGTAGCCACAGAACAATTACACTGCAGTAGTTAACCCCTTTGGTGAATAAGAATTGTTTGGTAATCTCGGTGTTATCAAGTGTATGAGAATAGAGGAGAATCTGTAAAGAATAGGCTAGACTATTCGGTGTATGTGTAGGCAAAGAGAAAGAACCGTAACCAGAGAGAAGGATCCTCTGTAGTACTGACTGACCAGTCAAAGGACCCCATTACTCTTTAGCGGTAGAATCTTAACGGGCGACTGGTACCCTGGCCAACCTACTACCTACCAAGCATATGTAATAAATAATAATATGGAAAGAAAAGAGAAGTTACAGAATTAGCGAAGGCATGGAAATTTATGAGCGTTTACTCTTTATGGAATGGGGGCGTGAATATTGAATAGTAATCAAAGAAAAAAAATCAATCATGTTAAAATGAACAAATGTGGGAAATGGTAAAAAGATTGAGGGTACTAAGATGGAACAGGGCACTTTAAAATGGTGCGGTTACGTGGAAAGAATGGTTTGATGAAAAAAGTGTATAATTCATTAGCATTACGACGTAAGTGTAGAGGAAGGTCTAAACATCGATGGAAAGGTGCGAGTCGATGAGTTATAGAATAATAATGACCTCTATAAAGATAACTCATGAATGATAGAGGCAAAGGACAGAACAAGGCCATAGAGACTAACCATATATTATTATTATTATTATTATTATTATTATCATTATTATTATTATCATTATTATTATTATTATTATTATTATTATTATTATTATTATTATTATTACTTACTTACTTACTAAGCTACAACCCTAGTTGGAAAAGCAGGATGCTATAAGGCCAAGAGCTCCAACATGGGAAATAGCCCAGGGAAGAAAGGAAATAAGGAGATGAACAAACTACAAGAGGAAGTAATTAACAATTAAAATAAAATATTTTAAGAATAGTAACTACATTAAAATAAGGCTTTCATACGTAAACTATAAAACCTTTATAGGACAAAAGGAAGAGAAATAAGATATAATAGTGTGCCCGAGTGTACCATCAAGCAAGAGAACTCTAACCCAAGACAGTGGAAGACCATGTAACAGAGATTATGGCACTACCAAAGACTAGAGAAAAAATGGTTTGATTTTTGGAGTGCCCTTCTCCCAGAAGGGCTGCTTACCACAGCTAGAGTCTCTTCTACCCAATCCAAAAGGAAAGTGGCCACTGAACAATTACATTGCAGTAGTTAACCACATAAGCGAAGAAGAATATTTGGTAATCTGTGTCGTCAGGTGCATGAGGAAAGAGGAGACTATGTAAAGAATAGGCCAGACCATTCGGGTCAAGTGTAGGCAGATGGGAAAATGAGCCGTAACCAGATCATTACCCATGCCCCCACCCCCCTACCAAGCTACCCCAACTCCCCCTTCACTAGCTCACAGGAATAATGAGGTTGCACACACCACTAGAAACTATCGAGTTTGAACGGGTCTCGAACCCAGGTCCAACAGATTACCAGGACGGAACGTTTCCAATAAGCTACCACATTCAGAAAGTGCGAAAATGAAGGAAAAGGTAAACAGTGAGTTCAGGAGTCTCATTTATCATTAATGAGCTGTCTGAGTAGGTATTTGAAACGGCTATATCTGGTTGGTATTCTGCACACAAGGTTCATTCAAAATTAAGCACTTCAAGTATGAGTATAGCATGAGTATAGCAATAACCACTGTCCTGTCATTTCCGGGTAGGGTAGTTACCTACTACAGGCGGTACCTAATGCTTATGATTGACGTATATCTACAGTACAAACACATAAACTGATATGCTCATAGAACATATCTATGCACTGACTTACTAGACAAAACATAAACATTAAACAATCAATGCCATACCTTTCTCCATCTATATAACAAGGCACGGGTCCTTATTACTTGGCTATGGTCAAGTAAAAATAAACACATTTCTATTCATAACAAGCTCTGTAACGGGGTAACGTCTACAGTTCACCTTGAGAGCTTTGCTATAAACTCTTCGCAGTTTCCCTTCAACCTTAGTTATGATCCTTTCTTCCTTTTCAATCGTCATCCGTTCTCTTTGGTTCTCTTTCGACTTAACTCACGAAGTTCAACTTCTTGAACTGTGTTCCCCTCAGGTAAGAAAATGTATTTCACAGTTTCCAGGAAAGGATGAAATGATGGCGGTATATGAAGATTAAGCAGACTTTTAACTTATTAATTACAACTACGCGAGGAATAAATATAATAGATGTCTAATCAAACTACAAAGTCACTATTGAAGTAATTGTTTTTCTTTTCAGTGATATTTCATCAAAATTAAGTATATTTACAAATGAATATGGTTGAGTTTGCATCTATACAAAACACAATACAAAAGAAAAAAGAACGGGCGACCCAAAAGACTATCTGTGCCACATAATGGTGGAAGGCTGTTAAGACTTCTATTTTAAGTAATGGAAGACACGGCTCGATAAGATAGAAAAAGAGACAGAGAGAAAGTGAGAAAGAATGTAGGTTGGTTTCTCTGAATGAAAATAAATGAACGAGTTCCTGTTTTTACAAATAAGGGGAAAATGTAGTAAAGATGATACTATGTTTCGAATCACGTCACTGTGTAGTCATGCGCGAGAGCTTCTTTAGTAGCTGAGACAAATGCCAGTCTTCAATTCTGCTTAATAAAAAAGAAAAAATTTCAAAATTCTTCAGATGACAGCAAAACTGTTTACTGGAAATATCCTGGCAATTTGGAATCAGACACTTTTTTTGCCAGACTACCTATTGTCCGTTCTTTCCATTTAATTAATAAAACGCCCTAATCCATCATTTCACCTATGTCAAATACTAAGCTTGTTACCATTTCTGAACATAAACAGTTTTCACATACTCCACTCTTTTACGCCAGATTGACTATGTAAACTGTTGGCTTAAAATCTTCAACCTTTTATCTTGCAATGACTTTTAATACCTATGTTTCCTACATGAAAGTTAGTTTAACAATTTCTTCACATATTCCTACTCTAGCTCTTACCAGTATTTTTCACATATGGTACCTTTGTTGCTTCTCATGTTTTGTGACTCCTATTCTCTCAGCTTAAAATCATCCGATATATTCACTTTAAGTTACTTATACAAATCACCACTTCTAATGTTCTACTATTCATACTAACATTCAGAACTCCATATTGCTCATTTCTATTTAATCTCATCTTGCACATATGAACTCATAACTTTCTCAGCCTGCAAACTTTTTAAACTCCCACCAGCTTCTGCAATCTCTCTTCGCTCTCCGATATCAGTGGAGTATTGTCAGCAAACATCAACAATTCTATTTTCTAAACCCACAACTTCACGCCTACAGTCATTGTCCTTTCTTTGATATTTTGCATCATTCCATCCATAAAAATGTTCAGAAGTCCCGGACACATGACAAACCCTTAAAAGTGTACACTTTCGCTGCAAACTTGTTACTTTACTACATAATAAAAGGTTCACTTACATCTTAAATTATCTTATTTGCCCTAAACAACAACAACCTACCATTTATATGATATATTCATATTACACTTTAAACGGTCTCTAAATTAGTTCTTTCTTAAGCGTTTTCTAAACCCTTGCATGCCACATACAAAGTTTTCCCATTACTTTCAAAATTTTCACATGATTGTTTCATAACGAACACTTGATCCACACGCCATCCACCTTGCTTAAACTACTCCTCTTTCCATCTACTTACTCTATCAATCACATCCTGCCACATGCCTTCTCTAATATAACGAGTAATGGTATAGCCCTATAGCTCTCACAATCACCTCCACTACCATAAGTTTGGCGTAATGGAACAATTACTCCTCCCACTCATTCCTCCGAGACTTTTCCTGAAGTCAAGCACTTCCTCTATATATATATATATATATATATATATATATATATATATATATATATATATATATATATATATATATATATATTATATGCATATATATGTATATATATAATATATACATATATATATTATATATATATATGTGTATATATACATATATATAATATATATATATAAATATTCATATATATATAAATTATATATATATATATATATATATATATATATATATATATAAATTATATATATACACAAATACATATATATATATATATATATATATATATATATATATATATATATATATATATATGTGTGTGTGTGTGTGTGTGTGTGTGTGTGTGTATCATCATCATCATCACCATCATCATCAGCCGTTCCGTAGTCCACTACAGAACAAAAGCTTCAGACATGTCCTTCCACTTGCGTCTGTTTATGGCTCGTCAATCCATCGTATTCTCTTCCTTCCCCTGCTTCTTTTGCCATCTCTAAGGACCCATTCTGTTACTTTCAATGTCAATATACTATCTGTCCTCATTATATGTCCTGCCAATGTCCATTTCTTAAATGTTTATAGAATATCATCTACATTATTTTGTTCTTGTATTCATGATGTTATTTTTCTGTCTCTTAGTGTTATTCCTATATTTATTCTTTCCATAGCTCTTTGAGTTGTAACTAGCTTATGTTCTAGGGCTTTAGTAAGGCTCTAGGTTTCTGATGTATAAGGTAAAACTGGTAGGACCATCTCATTTAATACTTTTCTTTTTAGAGGAGGTAAAGGTAAAATTCACTGATTGATTGATTTGAAGTTCTCTGGCATCCTGACATCGAAGGTCATTGACGCCGAGAGTTATGGGGTCCTTTGACTGTCCAGACAGTACTATATTGGATCCTTCTCTCTGGTTACGGTTCATTTTCCCTTTACCTACACACACACTGAATAGTCTGGCCTATTCTTTACATATTTTCCTTTGTCCTCATACACCTGACAACACAGATTACCAAATAATTCTTCTTCACTCCAGGGGTTACTGCACTGTAATTGTTCAGTGGCCACTTACCTCCTGGTAAGGGTAGAAGAGAGACTTTAGCTATGGTAAGCAGCTCTTCTAGGAGAAGGACACTCCAAAATCAAACCATTGTTCTCTACTCTAGGGTAGTGCCATAAACCTCTGTACCATGGTCTTTCACTGCCTTGGCTTAGAGTTCTCTTGCTTGACGGTACACTCGAGCACTCTCTTCTATCTTATTTCTCTTCCTATTGTTTTGTTAAAGTTTTTATGGTTTATATACGAGATATTTTAATGTTGTTATTCTTCCTGAAATATTTTATTTTCCTTTTTTTCCTTTCCTCACTGAGCTATTTTCCCTGTTGGAGCCCCTGGGCTTGTAGCATCCTGCTTTTCCAACTAGGGTTGTAGCTTAGTAAGTAATAATAATAATAATAATAATAATAAATGAAGATTGAAAGAATATTCAAGTAAAAGCAGATATGCAAATATCTTTTAAAAGTTAAATAGCATTAAAAAGACCTGCTTCTGATATACATTTAAAAATGCTAAAAGTTAAATAGCATTAAGAAGACCTGGTTCTAATATACATTTAAAAATGCCACTCGCATTGTACGACACTACAGGGATCTTGGCAAGAATGAACCTGCCATCCTCACCCCCAGCCTCAAACAGATATCTATTTCTTTCTGTGCTATAAGTGGGGCGTTCCGTCAACAAATGCCTAACTGTCCAGGGTATTAAACAGTCATCGCAATATGGTGGTAAAGGTAAAACTGGTAGGACCATCTCATTTAATATATTCTTTTTAGAGGAGGTAGCATTTTACTTTCCATAATCTCTTTTTTTTTTTTCCAAAAGCTCTCAATCTGATGCTTATCCTTCTTTTAATTTTGGTCTCATGGTCTTGGAAAACACTTACTGTCTGTCCTAAGTAAGTATATTTATTATCAATCTCTAAAGATTCGTCCATAACTCTTGTTTGTTGTCTCTCGTCCTACACTCCTGCTTTATCCAAATCATATAGCATCTTTTGCTATTCCTCACATGATTCACTAAACACAACTGTGTCACCTGCAAACCTTGATTTGCTAAGGTATCCCACATTAATATCAATTCCAACATTTTCCTAATCTAAACTTTTAAAAATTTCTTCTAGGCACGCTTTGAATAATTTAAGAGAGATGGGAGTCTCCCGATCTAACTCCTCTCTCAGTCGGAAATTTCTTACTATCTTTATGTAGTTTTAGGATTGTTGTACTTCCTGTTTTCTAGCATAAAATTTATCGATTCCTTGTTTTCGAAGGGCTTTCATTACTACTGAGGCTTTGTCAGAATCAAAAGCTTTCTTATATATATTATATAATATATATATATATATATATATATATATATATATATATATATATGTGTGTATATATATATTACATATATATATATATATATATATATATATATATATATATATATATATATATATATATATATACATCACAGAGGAAAAGAAACAGAGTGAATTAAAAATATTAAATTTTCAGTAATTTCTGGAAAAAGTGTCTGCTGATTAGATAATGTCAGATGATTGAGAAGGGGAGTGGGGGTTTAAACAAAGAAGAGGGTGTGTGGATCAAGTGTTCGTTATGAAACAGTTATGTAAAAAGTTTGAAAGAAAAGGGAAAACTTTGTATGTGGCATACAACCACATAGAAAACGTTTATGAAAGAACCTATTCTGGTGCTGTTGCTATGGTGACCAATGTTTCCTAAATTATTTTCTAACCAGAATTTAGTGTACTCAGGGTCAAATATTTTACCAAAGTTTCAGAATAGACTGACAGTGATTAAGACTAACGCGCGCTTCCTTGTAACTTCGAGATTCATGAGAATGGTGGTCACAATCTTAATTTACGTCTAAAATCGAGATTTGTAAAGAAGGATCGAGAAAAAAATAATAGTAATAAAGTCATATTCGACCAAACCCAGCTGAACACGGATTATAGTAACATCCAAATTTAAACACGAATTTTGGGAGATAGTTTTGTGTTGAAAGGAATCTGCATCTCTTCATTCAAGTTAACGAGGAGAAAATCGTGAACTAGAAATTGAAACGTCAAGACTTCGCTGTATCCTACAGGGAGGCAACGACACCTTAAAGACAATATTTCAAGAACGTTCCTGGAGAGTTGAACAGCAAAAGAAAGATCAGTTATAAATCTGGTTCAAATTATTACATGGTGGTCCATAGTCCCCCTCAGTTTTTCTTAGGAAGAGTCTTAGTGACATGGCCAGACATACTCCATCATCACTCTATTGGCACTCTTCCTTACTACAGTCGATTACTGCTTCATTAGTCACCCCCTCCAAGCTACCGAGTTGTATCATCAAATCAATATATCATTCGACATTGCGATATTCATGGAAAATGGATTCCTTTAAGGTTATCTTTTTAAAATCCTCCAAGTACGGCCACTCTATTTAATGAAGAGGTGTTCCTATGTCGGACAAATAACAACCAAAATAAGATGAAGTAATTTTGAAACTAATTTGCAATTCCCAAATATAATAGGTCAAGATCTAAAAATAACTATTAAAAACATTATGAAGACATCAACTTTACCAAATGAGATTTTTCAAAAGCAGTGTTATAAAATTACAAACGAAATTCCAAAACTAGCATGAAATGATGATAATGAAAGGGAATCCCAAATTGAAAATAACATACATCTTAAAATAAGGAGATAAAAAATTAAATTATCATCAAAGTGTTTTATACACAGGAAGAGGTTACAAGATTTTCTAAATCACCGCAAACTGAAACAACAAAACCAAAATTCTGTATAAAAAAAAAATAAAAAAAAAATGACAAATTTTTCACATTCAACACAAAAAAAATTCGAAATTATATTCTGATCATCAGTTTAGCTTCAGAATGCTTGGGGGTCGTGTTTCCTGCAACTGAAGCTATTAGGGAGTGCAGCTGTGTAAGTCAGCGACTAATAACAGTCGCGGCCTTTCTGGAAAAGAGATGGCATAGCAAACGGATATGATCGTAATTAACGAAAATAATGACGAGGGAAGCCATGACTTTACACTATACTGAAATCCATAATAGTTACGTAGACTTGTCTGAGTAGATGACAGCTCTTGCATTATAGCCTCGACTTCCTTCTATATATATATAATATATATATATATATATATATATATATATATATATATATATATATATATATATATATATACATATATGTGTGTATATATACACATATATATACATGCATACATATACTCTCTCTCTCTCTCTCTCTCTCTCTCTCTCTCTCTCTCTCTCTCTCTCTCTCTCTCTCTCTCTCTCTCTGTATGTATATATATATATATATATATATATATATATATATATATATATATATATATATATATATGTGTGTGTGTGTGTGTGTGTGTGTGTGTGTGTGTGATATATATCACCCACAATGGCACTTGATACCAAATTCTACCTTAAGAATATATATCCACTAGAATTCATTTATGATAACGGATTCTGGCTGGGAAGGGATTCGAACCCCTGCCTCTCAGCCGAAATCCTGCCTGCAAGGATTCTACCAACTTATAGCTCAGTTGATAGAGTCCTCGCAAGCATGGTTTCGGCTGAGAGGCAGGGGTTCGAATCTCTACCCAGCCAGAAGCTGTTATAAATGAATTCCAGTAGATATATATTCCCAAGGTAGAATTCGGTATCAAATACCATTGTGGTTGATATTTACATTGATTAAAATCAAATCAAGAGTGTTAGTTTTATATATATATGTATATATATATATATATATATATATATATATATATATATATATATATATATATATATATATATATATATATATATATAATACAATGTAGACATTTGTTATTTAAAACTTTGGAATATGCAAATAATAAATAACTCCCCAAAATATCTCATTTAGAATTACATGGAATGTGAAAGTAATATATTTCATCCATGTATTTTGTAAAAGAAAAAAAAAAACTTCATACAAGCTATTCGTCACATATCTAGAAAAAGGAACATTAGAACTAGATATGACTTACATGTCACGATGGAATTACAATTGACCTGATGCAATAAACATTAATATAATAAAATGACAATTTTTTTCTCGGATTCAACTTAATAACTAGCTGAAATAAATGACAGATTAAAAAGCATAAATGCAGAAATACAATAAAAATTTTCCAAAGTTGGTCGAAAATTAAAATCAATTTAGGACAAAGCCAAATTTTCAAAAAATGATGGATTAAAGATATGAATAAAGAAAAGAATTGTAAAATGCCATAATTAATACAGGAAAATTAATTTCCCTAAAGGCGCACAGTGGAAATAAGTACGAAATTAGAAACCATATTATCGTAATATTAGAACAAAATTTCCAAAAACAATAGAAGTGTGAATGAAAACTAATTTCTATTTGAAAGCTAAACCATATACAGCCTAAAAAATCATAAATAACTAAGCAGAGACTCGATAGAAATTCTACCTAAAAGGATGAATAAAGAAGATATTAAACGATTATCAAAAGCAACGGGAATTGAAGCCATAAAAAAGTTATAATGAACAAATACCTAGACTTAAAATATATCTTTTTAAATTAAAACAAATAAAGATGAAAAATACATTATAGGTAGTAGGTTAGCCACGGCACCAGCCGCCCGTTGAGATAATATCGCTAGAGAGTTATTGGGTCCTTTGACTAGCCAGACAGTACTACACTGGATCACTCTCTGGTTACGGCTCATTTTCCTTTTGCCAACATATACACCGAATAGTTTGGCCTATTCTTTACATATTCTCCTGTCCTCATACACCTGACAACACTGAGATTACCAATCAATTTTTCCTTGCTCGAGGGTTAACTACTGCAATGTAATTGTTTAGTGGCTACTTTCCTCTTGGTAAGGGTAGAATAATATTTAGCTATGGTAAGCAGCTCTTCTAGAAGAATGACACTCCAAAATCAAACAACTGTTCTCCGCTCTTGGATAGCGCCATAGCCCATGTAGACTGTACCATAGTCTTTTACTGTCTTGGGGTAGAGTTCTCTTGCTTGAGGTACACTCGGTCACACTATTCTATCTTATTTCACTTCCTCTTGTTTGTTTCTTTCAAGTTTTTATAGTTTTCATAAGAAAGATTTAATTTAATGTTGTTACTGTTCTTAACATATTTGATCTTAATTGTTAATTACTTCCCTTGTAATTTCCATATTTCCTTTCCTCACTGGGCTATTTTCCCTGTTGGAGCCCTCGGGCTTATAGAATCCTGCTTTTCCAACTAAGGTTGTAGTTACGCAAGTAGTAGTAGTAGTAGTAGTAGTAGTAGTAGTAGTAGTAGTAGTAGTAATAATAATAATAATAATAGAATCATTTGGCTTCCTAGCCTGAGAGTGGGGAGCGGGAAGGGGGGGGGGGGGGGGGGGGGGAAGGAGTTGAGTGACTTGAACAGTTAAGTCGTGCTGCTGTGATGGTCAGCGACTAATGACAGCCACGCCTTCTGTTGGAAAAAAGAAGGCAGAGAAGAGAGAGGAAGAGGGCTAATTTTCGTAATCAATGAGAATAATCAGAATAATCACGAATTGGCCATGACTCCTGTCCACATTGAAATCCATATTAGCAGCTCAGAATTGTCGAACGAGATTTCAGCACTCGCACTTTCGCTTACCATGTTATTATTCCAATGCGGAAATTGGAAACAAATTCCTTAATCTTTTTATTTTTGGCAAAGTTAAAACTGAATATGTTACCTAAATCAATAACATCAGTAAATTCTCTGGAATTCTATGCTACGCGGATATGAAATATGTGGAATTTTATGCTACGTTGAAGAGAACTACTTTAAGATCATCTTTATAAAGTCGGCAAAATAATACAAAATATAAAGCTTCGATCTGCTAATTAGTGTTGACAAAAGCCAACAATCTTAAATAACAAATGGGGTAAACCGTATTACTTAGATGAGCAGCTTTACGATTGTACAAAACGTCCCCACCTTTATGGATTGGACTCCGAACCTTTTTCCATCCGGACATCATTTTCTAGAGATATAAGTTCACTAACAATAATAATATAATATCAACTCTCTGAAAGCTCGTATTTATTGTGAATTGGAATACGGAGAACCATTTTGAAATTAACACTGCTGGGGTGAAAGCCAAAAAGAAATGGCAAAGAAATTCCAGTATTTGGGAGTAAATATTTTTCAAAAGAATTCTGAATTCTAAGAGACAATTGAGAGAAAAAATGAGGGAACCAAACATTTCCAGGACTAAATGGAGGAAAAACGTTGTCCCTAACAGGTGACCTAGAGGATTCCAAAAATATATCAGTTTTTTTTTATTATCTTTTACATGTGAAATGGATATACAAAGAAACATTAGAAAGACAACCGAGAAAATTAGAAAAGTTTGTGAGAATATTTTTCTTGAAGGAACAATGCAGCCGTATGAAAAGGAGTTTTATGAACGTAATAATAAAGCGTTGTGTCCAATAGCTGCAGAATAAAAAAAAGATCCACCATGGAAAAGATTTAGCTACAGAAGAGAAAAAAGGCCAGGTATAAATACTAAGCTTTTAAAAATGAAAAGGCTACATTTAACATTAAATAACGAAATTACAAAAAACTTAATGCAGCGTAGTTATTTCAGATACAGTGTGATACAAAAGAACCGCTTCGAAGTCAATACAAAATAAAATATACAAACTTAAAATTTTGGTAAAAATCATCTCAATGACCCAAAAGAGGTATAACTCCATGTCAGTCGTTACTCCAAAAGTCTATTAAAACTTTAGCAAAAAAATAAGGGTTCTTTATTTTCGTTGGCCACGAGAAAAAAAAGTCTGGTTATCCCAAAGAAAAATAGCAATGGCAAACGAGCGACTTCTGTTGCTTTAATAACCAACGAAGGACAGCTTGCATAGGTAAATCATTAAAAAAAAAAAACGTATGAAATATATTGCTTGAATATTAGTTAACCTTATGCCAGAACCAGACTTGATCATCAAAACGATGTGGCATAGTGCTTGCGATTCTCGACAACTGCTTTGTATATAGACTACGTCATTATTATTATTATTATTATTATTATTATTATTATTATTATTATTATTATTATTGGCTAAGCTACAACCCTAGTTGGAAAAGCAGGATGTCATAAGCCCAGGGCTAAAACAGGGAAAATAGCCCAGTGAGGAAAGGAAACCAAGAAAAATAAAATATCTTAAGAACAGTAACGGTATTAAAATAAATATTTCCTATATAAACTATAAGAAAAAGAAAAAGATAAATAAGATAGAATAATGTGGCCGAGTGTACCCTTAAGCAAGAGAACTCTAACCCAAGACAGTGGAAGACCATGGTACCTGGGATACCCACCCTGTACCTAATGTATCAAAGATGATCCCTAGTAAAGGAAACATACAAAAATACACAGTAAATTCTAAAACACTTCATACTCAATACAGGCCAAAAATAGCATTACATTGGTTCCTTTCAATATACTTACCATCGGCTGTATCTCTAACTTCTACGCAATCCTGCGCGCTTAGGGTACATGGGACCTGTTAATGTGATACTGGTCATTCGTGAACCTAAAAATCGTTCCTTCCAAAAACTGTTTTTTTCTGTACATTATCATTCTTTTCATAACCATATTACCAGAGGCATCCATATCCATCTTTGAGCCAATGTTACATTTTTTATAATACTTCCTTTCCATAAGAAATTCTCACCATTTGAAACCAATTAACTCAACATTATATATATATATATATATATATATATATATATATATATATATATATATATATATATATATATATATATATATATATATATATATATATACATACACACACACGGACAAAATGAGATTATGAAGTGTAAACTGTCACGTATTTAATCATATGGTCCTACTAGTATTGACTAATGCCTCAGAAACTTGGAGCCTTACTAAAGCCTTATAACATAGGCTAGTTACAACCCAAAAAGCCATGGGAAGATTAATGATGAGGATAACACTATTAGAAAAAGAGCAACATGCATACGAGAGCAAACTAAAGTAGAGGATATTGTAACAATAAGCAATAAAAAAGAAATGGATATGGGCAGGACATATAATGTGAATGACAGATAATTAACGGACAAAAATAACAGAGTGAGGTCCTAAATTACAAACGAAGTAGGGGAAGGAAGAGAAGACTATGGATTAACAAGCTACGAAAATTTGTAGGTATAAACCGGCATAAATAGACCATAAAGAGAAGAGTATGGAAGGATGTGTTTTGAGACCTTAGTCCTGCAGTGGACTAGCAATGGCTGATGATGATGATGGTACATACAGAAAACTGGGAGTTGTCTGGGATACCCATCTTCGGAATACGTCACAGTAAGAACCACCATGTATGACACAAACCTAACCCCACTTTGAAATGAAGACACTGTTAATTCAAGCCTTGATCTACTGTTAACATTTCTGAGAAAAACGAGACCGAAATCAACCAAACAGGACTGATTCGACAAAATTTCCGCATTTGCCCAATTATTAGTTGATAATTAAGTATAATTAGTTAATTAATGTCGACTTTATTCCTCGGAATACAACTTCACAAAATTCATCTGAGTAATTTGAGTGGTTGAGTTTTCTTGGTTATGTATTTCTGAGTAACTTTTTGACGACATATCGAGTATATATACACACTAAGTCCCGGTAAGAAGGGCACAAAATACAGACTTGCTATTTCTTGTCAAACCGGCAACCGGTTCTGTTAACAGTTAACAATGAAATATGCAGACAGGTTAAAACAAGTTGCTGTCAGTGCGAGAAGGGAGAGCAAAGATACAAAGGATAATATATACAAAAGAGGGAAATGTCGTTACTATGTACGCTCGTGTGACACACGGGTTGTTCATGGCTCCCCTCCCCCCCCTAAAAATGACATACTGTACATGTTAAATAGGGCATCCTTATCTAGAGAGGCGAACTGTAGACATGTCATCTGGCAGCAGATAAAGCAGGTTTTAGACGATCAATGGAGACCCAGGCTTCTTTGCCACGAATGTTTAGTAGGAATGCTTTCGGATTGTGTCGGATCACATGGAAAGGGCCCGTGTAAGGGGGTGTTAGCGGTGGCTTACTACTGTCGTTGCATAGGAAGACGTGCGTTGCAGAGTGCAAGTCTGTCGGTATGTGATACTTCACTGGGGGCTTTAAGTCTGGCAGCATGGAGTAAATTTTCCCACAACATGACGTATGCGCTGAAGATCGTCAGAGGAGGTTGCAGAAGGAAAAAATTCGGCAGGGACGACCAACGGGTTGCCATACACCATTTCAACTGCCAAGATGTCCATGGCGTCTTTAGGAGTGGTCCTTGGTCGCAGGAGGACCCAGGGAAGCTGAGTAAACCAGTTGCAATCCTTGCAGAGGGACATCAAAGCTTCCTTGAGGGTGCGATGAAAACGTTCAACCATTCCATTGGCAGCGGGGTTGTAGGCAGTTGTCTGATGTAGGGTGATGCCCAGGCGATTTGCTAATGATGTCCACAATTGAGAGGTGAAAGTGGTACCCCTGTCAGAAGTAATATGCTCAGGGATACCAAATCTTGCTATCCATCCTGAGAGAAAGGCAGATGTACATGAGGCGGACTTTGCAGTTTCCATGGGAATGGCTTCAGGCCAACGAGTGGAGCGGTCAATGAAGGTAAACAGGTAACGATGCCCTTGTGATGTGTGTAGGGGGCCTACAACGTCGATGTGTATGTGGGCAAAACGACGCTGAGATTGAGGAAAGGTGCCCACTCCTGAATCCGTGTATCGGTGTACTCTGGAAGTTTGGCAAGAAGTACAGGTGCGGACCCAATCCTTAGCATCCTTAGTAATGCCATGCCAAATGAACTTCGTCTTCAGCAGCTGCGCAGTAGAACGGCGTAAGGGATGTGAAAAGCCGTGAATGAAATCAAACACCTATCGGCGCATGGGAGCAGGAATCCACGGTCACGGTCTACCAGTACTAACGTCACAGAGGGTGTTGGTGTTGGAGTCGTCGAGGGGGACGTCTTCCCAATGGAGGGACATGCAGGAGGTCCTAAATGCTTGATACTCTGGATCCTGTCGTTGGGCTTCAGCCAAGGCATTGTAATCCAATCCCAGGTGAACGGCAGCCAACGTGTTTCTTGACAGGGCATCGGCAATGGGATTAATTTTCCCAGGGACGTGTTGAAGGGTGCAATTGTATTCAGCAACGGCAGAGAGATGTCAGCATTGAAGGGTGGACCAGGCGTTAGACTGTCAAGTGAAGCCATGCACCAGAGGCATGTGGTCTGTGAGAATGACGAAGGGCGTACCTTCTAAGAAATGGCGAAAGTGACGGATAGCCAAGTGCACCGCCAGTAATTCGCGATTGAAGGTAGAATAACCAGATTCTGCCTTAGACAGTTTTCTGCTGAAGAAGGCCAATGGGCGGGGCGAGCCACTGACCACCTGTTCGAGTACTGCACCAATAGCGACGTCGCTGGCATCGGTGGAGAGGAGAGGGGCATGTGGGATGGGAAAAGTGAGAGCAGCAGCGGTTGATAGGGCCTTCTTTGCGTTGCAGAAGGCTGTTTCTTGAAGGGGGCCCGATTTCAGGTCTTTTGGCTTGCCCTTGAGGGAGGCATAGAGGGGAGCAAGAGTGGCGGCAATGGGTGGCAGAAAACGGTGATAATATTTGATCATGCCTAAGAATTTTTGCAGTGCTTTGACGGTCGAGTGTGTGGGGAAGTTCTGAACGGCTGCTACTTTCTCAGGGAGGGGATGGACTCCTTCAGGAGTGATGCGGTACCCTAAGAACACTTCGTTGGCACCAAAGGTACACTTGTCGTACCAGACTACAAGGCTGTTTCGTTGCATGTGGCCGAGCATGATGCGCAGGTGATGGAAGTGTTCCTCTTTTGAGGAAGAGAACACAAGTATGTCATCCACATAACATATACAGAAGGGGAGGGGAGGTCTCCTAAGATGCCATCTATGAGACGTTGAAAAGTGGCCACAGCATTACGAAGGTCAAAACAGGAGCAATTGAAGGTGTATGTACCAAAGGGAGCGGTGATGGCGGTCTTGGAGATGTCTTCTGGGTTCATAGGCACCTGATAATACCCCTTCAGGAGGTCAAGCATGGAGAAAACCTTCACTTTGTGCAGGTAGGTGGTCATGTCGGCGATGTTTGGGAGGGGGTAGTGATCCGGTTCTGTTTGCATGTTTAGGCACCTGTAATCCCCACACAGACGGAGGGATCCGTCTTTCTTCAGGACGATGTGTAAGGGTGACGACCATGGGCTGGAGGCCTTTGGGCAAAGGCCCATTTCTTCCATTTCGGCGAACGTCAGTTTGGCGGCTGCCAATTAATCCGGTGCCAGACGTCTGAATTTGGCAAAGACTGAGGGTCCCGTCGTCTTGATATGGTGATAAATACCGTGTTTGGGAGGAGCTGTGGGCGTTTGGCGAAATTCTGGACGGAAAACTTCCGGGTATGACGTGAGGAGGTGGGCATAGGCATCCGGGGGTGAGCAGATGTGGAGAGAGAGGTTGGAGGGGGCGAGTTGAAAAGGTGTCGACAAGTACGAGTTGGCCAATCGTCGGTGGGCGACATCGACCAGAAGGTGGAAATGAGAAAGGAAATCTGCACCGAGGATTGGCAATGTGATGTCAGCAACAATAAAAATTCCAATCAAATATACCGTTTCCAAACGATGTGAGGTTTTTGTAACCGTAGGTGGATATCGCAGATCCATTGGCAGTTACCAGGTGGACGTCGGCAGACTTAGACAGACTACGTCGTGTCCTGAAGGGTTCCCTTGCCAAAAAAGAACGACAAGCACCTATGTCTACCAAAAAATTGCATGCCCGTTCCTGCATCATGTAAAAAGAAAAGATTAGAAACACGGGAGGCCACCGCCAGAAGCGATGGCCTACTTACAGGTTTTTTGGTCACTGACAATCCTTGGCACATTTCTTCGTGGCAGCCCCAAATCTGGAGTGGTAGTAGCAAATCTGTGGCCAATGGGCAGCAGTAAGTGGCTGAAGTCGTTCGTTGCGGCGCATGCGAGTGGTGGGTGATGGGTGGCTTTGTCGCTGCTCCGGCACGTCATGGGGTAGGCGTGTGTGTCCTTCGGCATTTATGTAAGCTTCGGTCAACGTTGAATAAGTGTCCTCTTCGTCAGGAGTGGAGGTGTTAATGAAGGTCTTGAAGTGGCTGTCCATAAGGGCGTCGACTTTGGTCATCAAGACTTCTATGGGTAAACCATCGACATCGGGTATGGCAGCACGTACAGCTTATGTAAACGGTGTACCCAAAGGTCACCAAGTAGGTTCACCTCACGAGGAGAGCCGTCTACGGCAGGTTGCAAGCGAGCGATGCTGGTCATTTCCCTGAGGAAGAGCGAAGGCCTTTGGTCCCCCAACGGTTGTTGAGATAGCTGAAAAAGCTTTGCTATACGGGCAGCTGATGGCAGCGAGTACTGCTGCACAATGTATGTTTTGAGGGTGTCATATGCTATTGGGGTGTCTCCTTGTTCAAAAAGCCATTTGGAGATTTCTGGGAAGGTGTCCTCGGTTATTGCCGCGAGAACATAATCTGCTTTGGTGGTTGAGCGAGTCATGCCCTTGATGCGGAACTGGACTTCTGCGCGCTGATACCAAGCAAATGCCTCTCCGCTGGCGAACGACGAAAGTTTGAATGGGGCGGCGCCAACTTTCGTGGAGTCCGCCATAGTAACAGTGAGGGAGGGGGGAAGGCGGGAGGAGCGAGTTGACTTCCGGGGTCAGCAATGTGACGGGCCAAGAGTAGTTTGTGACTCAAAGGCGAGATGAAAGCAACTGACTAACTTTATTACGACACATCGAGTACATATACACACTAGGTCCAGGTAAGAATGTCACAAAATACAGACATGCTATATCTTGTCAAACCAGCAACCGGTTCTGTTAACAGTTAACAATTAAATATGCAGACAGGTTAAAACATGTTCCTGACAGTGCGAGGGGATACCGAAGATACAAAGGATAATATATACAAAAAAGAGAAATGTCATTACTATGTATGCTCGTGTGACACGGGTGGTACAACTTCTGACTAGCCCTAAGCCATAGGGTTTATCTTTAGTCAAAATGACTGTCAAAGGCTAATTCCAACCTCAAACACTTAAGGAGATCCTCGTTACCGATTTTCTACTCATTATGGTCATATTAAGGCATAAATTACACTTTCAGGTGTATAAACTTTCAGCACTTATGGGTATTTATTTTTCATAGAATCGGTCTCTTCAGTGCACCCCATCTACTATGTAATTATTGCTTTACCTGTATCAATGACAGATCTTCAATTTTCATCGACTTGCCTTGGCCTCAATTAGCTAATTTTGTTCAACTCTAGGTTTTAAATCATATAAGAAATCCTTTTAGCTTTCGGTGATCAATATATTCTGAAGTAGTGTTTTAATTCCTTCATTCTACCTTGTTTTGAGTATTGTTCTCCTGTCTGGTCTTCAGCTGCTGATTCTCATCTTAATTTGTTGGACAGAAACTTACGGTCTATTAAATTTCTTATTCCTGATCTAGATATTGATCTCTGGCACCGTCGTTCAATTAGTTCATTATGCATTTTGCATAAGATTTTTCATAACTCTAACCATCCTTTACATTCAGATCTCCCTGGACAATTCTATCCTGTTCGTAATACTAGGCAGGCAGTTAATTCTAATAGCCAGGCCTTCTCCATCACGAGGCTCAATGCTACGCAGTGCTCTAGAAGTTTTATGCCAGCTGTTACCAAGTTGTGGAATGATCTTCCTAATCGGGTGATTGAATCAGTAAAACTTCAAAAGTTCAAAGTTGGAGCAAATGCTTTTTTGTTGACCAGGCGTACATGAGTCTTTTTATAGTTTATTTATGACATATTTGTTTTTGATGTTGTTAATAGTTTATATATGACATGTCTGTTTTGACGTTACTTATTTTAGAATGATTTATTGTTAATTTGTTCTCTTCATTTATTTATTTCCTTTCCTCACTGGGCTATTTTTCTCTGTTGGAGCCCCTGGGCTTATAGCATATTGCTTTTCCAACTAGGGTTGTGGCTTGGATAGTAATAATAATAATAATAATACAGAACAATATGAGCGGTCGATGAGCATTCTATGTATTCTAGCCCAATTATTTTTTTCTTATTTTTCATTACTAACTTGTGGAATAATAGTAACGTTACCAGGAAATGTTTGGACTTTTGACCACTTCTAAGCCACAGATTTAAATTTCATATTCTAGTCCATGCAAGGCCAAATCCTTCTCCAAGTACTTCTGGCGATACACACTTAACCGATTTGAAACTAAAGCGTCTCTCTATCTATATAGCTATACACCTTTTATGTATGGGCGCTAAAATTTCAGTACAGTACTGTACAAGTATAATATAGTATTGGGCCTGGCAAGTCACAAGTTATCCAAGATATATCATATTGCATTTTATCCTAGGGTACAATTACACAAGGATTATTTTTAGATAGGTCTTGAAATTCTCCAAAGCTTGCTTTACCTTTTTTTTGAACACAAGGAATTGTTTAATCATAAAATTAAGTTTATTTCGGAGGAGGGGTAGGTGCCTTGCTAGGCCCTTAAATATACTGTACATTTTCCCAACCTAAAGTCTTAAAAACTTCCTACTAGGTAGACTGTGAATAATTTAGGAGAGATGGGGGTCTCCTTGTCTAACTTCTTTCTCCGTCAAAATTTTCTCACTACCTTTACCTAATTTTAGGACTGCTGTACTTCCCGTATAGATACATTCAAGTGTTCTAACATAAGATTCATTTATTCCATGTCTTTGAAGGGTTTTTATTTCTGCTGAAGTTTTGACAGAATCAAAAGCTTTCTCATAGCCTATTAATGTCATACAAAGTGGTTTGTTCTACTTTGTGGATATTTCTATTAGCACATTAATTATATGGAAATGGTCAGTTATTGAGCACCTACTTATAAATCCTGCCAGCTCTCTTCGGACTAATACGATCTTTGTAAATATTTTATATATTACTGAGAGTAAACTTTCTGGACGTTAATTTTTCAGGTCTTCATTGTCTTACTTTTAGGGAATCAGTATGATAAAGTTTTCGCAAGCTGTAGCCATATAGTAGTCTTGATGACAACTTGTTTCAGTACTATGAAATCTCCATTTATCATTAAATCAATTGTTAGTCCATCTTCTCCTGCTGCTTTGCCTCTTTTCATGCCGTTTAATGTTTTCTTTACTTCTCCTTCTGTTACTTTTGGTACCGCCTTAGGTGTTTGATTATTTCTAATGGCAAGGTTATTCCTTATATCACTCTTGCATAGCATTGCATAGAAATCATGTGCAATTTTTCATCCTTTAAAGCAAATACCTGTTTGCACCCTGTTCACGATTTCTTTTCATCGATTTAATGCTTCCTCCTTCTTTAGTGTTTCCTCGATTTTGATCTCATTGTGTTGACGATTTTCTGGCGTTTTTAGTTTGTTTATTGTGCATCGATAGTTCTGCTAATTCTATTTCATATCTCTTAAATTTTACTCTCATTTTCCTTTTTTTAATGTGTATATATATATATATATATATATATATATATATATATATATATATATATATATATATATATATATATATATATATTACATATATTACATATTCATACACTTGAATATTTATTATATATATTATATATACATAATTTGAATATAAATATACATATATATATATATATATATATATATATATATATATATATGTGTGTGTGTGTGTGTGTAAATATATGTATTTAGGTAAACATGTATATACATGATTGTATAAATGTATCATTACATCTATGCCATGTCCACGGATAAATGAGATATCGAAACATATGTTTTTTTCACATCGTTACAAAATTAGTAAAATACACTTTGTACAGCGTAAATACCCTCAGACTGGTACCCTATTTCTCTTGTGAGAACTTGAATGGTACAGATTCTCTTTATGAGGAAGGAAATCATTGTTGCTTCCTTAACACGCTGAATATACCTAATTTGTAGAAATCTCCACAATGATGGAAATATAATGTCACCCATAACATGTTATGACACTTCATATATAACAAAGTTCAATGATCTCACGAAACATTTTACAAGACTCATGGCACTCTTATAAAGGTCAATGATCTTACGGCATAAAATCTAACTAACATATACATCTTTATATTTTTCTATCCAGAGCTTGGAACATATCTGCATATCGATATAATCTTCAATATATAAATTTATATACATATATACATATATGTGCGTTTATAATATATATATATATATATATATATATATATATATATATATATATATATATATATACATACATATTATATATATATATGAATATATGTGTATGTGTGTGTCTGTGTGTAAGTGAGTGTGTGTGTCTGTGTAATTAAGGTCATAATGGGGATGATTCTATAAAAGAATTGCTAAAGAACTGCCAAATGATGTACGAAACCAATGAAAAAAAAACACAGTTTGCTCCGTACACCTGCAAAGAGGACAACAATCACTGCATTCTCTCCTCCATTCCCCTCTAGCTCGCAAGCAATCTCTTGGTTCCTGGACATCAAGTTATTTAATTTCCATTAGCCCTTTCACGCCATCTACCTACCAGATTCTAAACATTCCTCTTCTCCGTCCCGCCAACTAAACTAACATCATAAATATTTCCAAATAACTGAACAATCTCCAAACACGTGCTAATCCATTTATCAAACCTGCAATCCCCTTATCACGTGACCAACCCTTCTAATATTTTTTGCAAAGAAGATATTATGCAAACCATTGGAAATCAGCCTTTTTCTTTAACTTATCACTTCCACTGAGCAACCTTAGTTCAACAATATTTAAACACGTTCCAACTTTGGCTTCCATAGACACTCCAATTTCCTATCTACCTTTCTTTATTCACCTATTATCTGACTCGACTATCCTTTCGTCCTATTATCTCTCAAAATATTCGCCCCTGAAATACCTATAAGAATCTACAGCTTCCATTCTCTTACCTTCTATAATCTATATAAACATTCACTGCTTCAATTTCCTGGTTCTCATCTATCATCCACACCATACCCTTGTCTAGTTTTACTCTCAATCTTTCTCACTATAAATCCTTTCACACTCTTCCTTCTTATTATCCACAACCAACACTGTAGCATCTGCAAACGCCAACTATTCCGGAAGCCATTCTCTCCTCCCATCCCACAACTTGGCACCTACATCTACTGTCATTTCTCCGACTTTTTGCGCTACTACATCATATAAATACTAACCAAGCATGGAAAAATGACTTTTGTTAAGCCAGAAGCATCTAATAAATGTATTGCATAAGTCAGAAAGAAAAAGGAGAAAGATTGAGTTTCATCCCGAGACTTCTTGACTGGGAGACAAGTAAAATTATGGTTGCAATATACTTTCTCTCGTTCTCTCTTTGGTATTCAGATTCCTCCCCTGGAATCTTGAATAATAAGCTTTACTCTGAGACAATACATTTCTTTTAAACCCGAGTAAGACTAACAGATGGTCCTCAACAATCACAATTCTTTTAAATAAAATGGAATGTAATCTTTGCAGATGAGACCAGTATCTTAATCCACTCCAGTGAACAGGGGAAATTACTTCAAGGAAATTATATTAAATTATTCGGTAAATGCGGCAATGCCAAGCTATTTGTAAAATTTAGACAAAAAACTTTCGATAAGCTTGCCACCAACCTTAACACCAATTAGCCAATACTTATTAGCCAATACCTATGTCATTACTTCCGTGCTGCAACAAGCTTCTTACAACTCAAAGAGTTACAGAGAAAAAAATGATAGGGATAGTAATAAGACAGAAAAAGAGCAACATGGATACGAGAGCAAACTAAAGTAGAGGATATTCTAACAAAACGTAAGAAAAGGAATTGGACATGGGCAGGATATATAGTATAATGAGAATGACAGACAACAGATGGACATTAGGAATAACAGAATGGGTGCCTAGAGATTGTAGAGAAGTAGAGGAATGAAGAGAAGACAATGAATTGACGAACTAAGAAAGTTTGCGGGTGTACACTAGCACAGAAATACCATAAACAGACGCAAGTGGAAGGACATGTCTGAGGCCTTTGTTCTGCAGTGGACTAGTGACGGCTGACGATGATTATATATATATATATATATATATATATATATATATATATATATATATATATATATATATATATATATATATATAATGATGATTATATGATGATTACAGCTCCCGCCTTCCATAATAACATCGAAACCCTATAAATAAATGAATGAATAAGCAAAAAGGAATAATGCATGTGATATCTAGTTATGCATTTCTCCAGCAGCATCGACATTCCTTGGAATGAGAATCAGTCTGGTTTCAAGGTCTCATCTGCATATAGAAGATGCCGGCGCCAATGTACTCTTTAACAGCAAAGGCAAACTCACTCTCTCTCTCTCTCTCTCTCTCTCTCTCTCTCTCTCTCTCTCTCTCTCTCTCTCTCTCTCTCTCTCTCTCTCTCTCTCTCTCTTACTCTCTTAATATTTGGATGGCAATGTCTGTGACTGGATCTCTACATTATGCATAAAAACACTTAGGAATCTTTGTGATTCACATTTCTTTCTCATTCATGGTTAAGGTTTAAATACATTTCAATAAATTAGTACATACTGGCTTGTAATAAAAGCATTTAAGTGTTGAGAGAGAGAGAGAGAGAGAGAGAGAGAGAGAGAGAGAGAGAGAGAGAGAGAGAGAGAGAGAGAGAGAGAGAGAGAGAGACTACTGGTCTCCCAACAAAAGCTTGGGAAAGAAAAGATTTTTCGCGAAGATCAGTTATGAAACATGTTGCAAGTACGACGGGAGAAGATGGAAAAGGGTTTTGTTAGTTTCTTTTTTTTTTTTTCACAACGCTTCACCGTCATACGATTAAGCTATTTTTGGTTGAGGGAGTTTATTTCACACATACATACATACATATATATATATATATATATATATATATATATATATATATATACATATATATATACATATATATATATACATATATATATATATATACATATATATACATACATATATATATATATATATATATATATATATATATATATATATATATATATATATATATATATATATATAAATATATGTATGTATTTATGAATGTATGTGTAAAACAAGAAGAAGAATTTATGAACGTCACATCATATATCCCTAGATGGCAGAAATAATTAAAATCTGGGTAATAATCAGCCGTAATTAATAGAGGAAAATAGGGTGAAATTATTATTTGCAAACAAACTCACCATAATTTCTTCACTATGATGAAAATGCTTCGTTAAACTTAATTCTAATAAAACGGTTCGTTAAACTAGAGTCTAATACAACATACAGACGAATGACCCAACGCTTTCCTGAGAGATGATTTACCCTGGAAGAAATCGTACGTGCGGAACCAATTGAAAATATTTAAGGAGGCAAAAGGCACTGATAATCTAATTCTTTTATCTAAGCGATGCCTGAAGCAAGCATGAAGAAAGCAGAGAAGGAAAAAGATGAAGGTGATACCTTTTCTTTGAACTTCCGTCAGCGAGGCAGTAACGATTTTTGACAATCTTATTTTGTTTTTTCTCTCACCACTATCTTTTAGAGACGGGTGTACAATTCAATTACTTTAGGACTACCATTTACTTAACAGAAATCAATATTCAAGATAACTCCAGCTTTCCTCTTTTAACATATATGGAGAATTTTAATTTTACAGGCAACAATGTGCAGTGAAAAGTAAGATTTCAAGTAAGCTTTTAATCTAACATTTCAATAAAATCTTGGATGAAAGAAAATTTCCATGAAAACATAATGCATGGTTCAATCCTCCAAGTTAACACCTATGTCACAAACTTCCACAAGGCAAGGGTTTTGAGAACTGGCGCAATAAACAGGTTACCATATTGAGCTGGACAAAGAGTTGTGGATAACAAGTAGGTGAGGAAATGTGTAAACAAGATACAAAAGTAAATATGATATAAATCTGCTTATAGTAAATAAAACTTGCAAGAGGTGGCATACAATAGATCTCGGGTTTATGTTGAGACATAAAATTCTGAATAAAATTTGAGTTTCTGTTAAAGATCAATATTCAGACTTCTATACAAAGATTTCCGTTTTGGAAGGGATCTGTGAACCTGTGTAGTTTATGCTGAAATTTTCAACATAGAGTATATGACATAATATACTTAGGGTGCACAAAATACATAACCAGTTGTAAGAAGTCAGATATTTAATAAATGATGCGATTGAGAATTATAAGAACAACTGTCATTGGAACATTCTACCTGTGGTTATGCAAAATTCAAGTTATAGTTCATTAAAATTTGGATAAGGGTCAAAGAATCGAGGACAAGCAATATTATTCAGGTAAGAGCAAACGTTACCTTTACAACGTAAACAGTAATCCACATTTATTTTGTCTAAAGTATATATAACTTTCTTGATGATGTAGACCGTCGCCAACAAAATAGGATGAAATATTTCATATTATAAGTACATTAAAATGATCCGTGAGTTCTTAACAAGTTTAAAGAGTTATACTAATCTCACAAAAATGCAAAAGAGTTATACTAATCTCACAAAAATGCAAAGATCATTCTAAAAAGTTTAGAATAAGTTATCTATTTAAAAATATAGCGAGTATATATATTTACGAAGTTAGGTTACTAAACTCCTACTCTTGGTAAGAAATTTTATCTCGCTTAAAATTCGAGTGACTTTTAACTTTTTGCAAACTTGTAGCAACTTCCTTAATCGTTTCCATTATGAAAAGTGACTATCTACTCCCCTAAGGAAAACATGTTTCTTTCTTACACCAAAACTTAACTCCAGGCCGCCTCAGTTTATTGAATAAATGTGTTTATTCATTCAACGACGAGAATTGCAGTATATGGCTTACAGACTGTACTTGTGACAGCTCTGAACATTCTTTCCTGTTTGAGCAGAATCATGGAAATATTTCAGCATTGTTTTGCGTTGGTAAACAATCGTTCATTTCGTTGTTGTTTGTTAAAACTAAACATGAGCTATATCTATGTAAGGGTTAACAAACATAAACTATTTATGGGTAAGGGTTAACAAACATGAGCTATATCTAAGCAAGGATTAGGAAACATCTGCTATTTCTGGGCAAAGGTTAACAGACTTGAGCTATATCCAGGTAAGGATTAAGAAACATGAGTTATTTCTGAGTAAGGATTAGAAAACACGAGCTATCTCGGGGTAATGATTAAGAAACGTCAGCTATTTCTGGGTAAGGGTTAAAAACATTGGCTATTTCTTGGTAATGAT
Organism: Palaemon carinicauda; assembly: GCF_036898095.1. NCBI lineage: Eukaryota > Metazoa > Arthropoda > Malacostraca > Decapoda > Palaemonidae > Palaemon > Palaemon carinicauda. The sequence continues at coordinate 132,866,176 of NC_090732.1, read as the reverse complement.
TAACAAACATGAGCTATATCTTGGTAAGGACTGAGAAATATCAGCTATTTCTGGGTAAGGGTTAATAAACATGAGCTACTGCTAGGTAAGGATTAACAAACGCGAGCTATATCTGGGCGAAGATGAAAAAGCATCGCTTTTTCTCAGGGTAATGATTAACAAACATGAGATATATCTGGGTAATGACTAATAAACATCAGCTATTTCTGGGTAAGGGCTTACAAACATGAGCTATATCTGGGTAATGATTAAAAACATGAGTTATACCTGGGTAAGCATTAAGAAACAGTTATTTCTGGGTAAGGGTTAACAAACATGAGCTATATCTGGGTAAAGATTAAGAAACATGTGCTATTTCTGAGAAAACATTAGCCAACGTGAGCTATTTCTAGACGAGGATTAACGGACAGCAGCTATATCTGGGCAATAATTTAGAAACATCAGCTATTTCTGGGTAAAGGTTATCAAACATGAGCTATATTTGGGTAAAGAATAAGAAACATCAGCTATATATAAGTAAGTATTAAGAACTATCAGCTACTAGTTCTGGGTAAGGGTTAACAAACATGAGCTATATCTGGGTAAAGACTAACAAACATGTGCTATAATAGCTGAAACATCACCTACTTGTGGATGAGGGTTAACAAAGATGAGGTATTCCTGGTTAAAGATTAACAAACGAACTATATCTAGTAAGGATTGAGAAACATGAGCTATGTCTGAGTAATTATTAAGAAACATCAGCTATTTCTGAGTAAAGGTTAACAAACGTGCTTTTTCTGGGTAAGTATTAAGAAACATTAGTTATTTCAGAGTAAATTTTAAGAAACATGAACTATACCTGGGTAAGTATTTAGAAACATCAGCTATTTCTGGGTAAATTTTAACCAAAATGTGTTATGTCTAAGTAAAGATTAAGAAACATCAGGTATTTCTGGGTAAGGGTTAACAAACAAAATCTTTATCTGGGTAAAAAATAAGAAACATCAACTATTTCCGAGTAAGGGTTATCAAACATACTATATCTAGGTGAGGATTAAGAAACATCAGCTATTTCTGGGGAAGGCTTAACAAACGCGAGCTATATCTGGGTAAGGATTAAGAAACCTCAGCTATTTCCGAGTATGGGTTATCAAACATGAGCTATATCTGGGGAAGGAATAAAAAACATCCACTATTTCTGGGTAAAAGTTAACAAACATGAGTTATATCTGGGTAATGATTAAGAAACATCAGCTATTTCTGGGTAAGCATTACCAAGCATGAGCTATATCTGGGTTAGGAATAAGATACTTCAGCTATATCTGGGTAAGGATTAAGAAATATCTGCTATTTCTGGGTAAGGGTTATCAACCCTGAGCTTTATCTGGGTATGGAATAAGAAACATCAGCTATTTCTCAGTAAGGGTTACCAACCATGACCTATATCTAGGTTAGGATTAAGAAACATGAGCTATATCAGAGTAAGAATTAAGAACCATCAACTATTTCTGGATAAGGGGTAAAAACATGAGCTTTTTTCTGGGTAAGGATTAACAATTTTCTGGGAAAGGATTACCAACATGAGCTATATTTGAGTAAGGATTAAGAAACATCAGAAATTTCTGGGAAAGGTTTAACAAACATGAGCTATTCCAGGGTAAGGATCAACAAGCATCAGCTATATATGGGTAAGTATTAAAAAACATCAGCTATTTCTGGGTAAGATTTAACAAACATCAGGTATTTTTGGGTAAGGATTAACAAACAAGAGTTATATCTGAGTTGGGATTAAAAATAACATCAGCTATTTCTGGGTAAGAGTTAACAAAAATGAGCTTTTTCCAGATAAGGATTAACAAACATGAGCTACTTCTGGGTAAGTATTAACAAACATCAGCTACTGGGTAAGATTTAACAAACATCAGGTATTTTTGGGTAAGGATTAACAAACATTAGCTTTTTCTAGGTAAGGGTTAACAAACATGAGCTATATCTGAGTAAGGAATAAGAAACATCAGCTATCTCTGGGTAATGGTTAAGAAATATGAGCTTCTTCTGGATAAGGATTAACAAACATGAGCTACGTCTGATTAAGAATTAGGAAACATCAGCTATTTCTTGGTTAGAATTAACAAACATAACCTATTTCTGGGTAAGGGTTAACAAACTTGAGCTATGTTTGGGTAAGGGTTAACAAACATGAGCGATTTCTGGGTAAGGATTAACAATAATGTGCTATTTCTAGGCAATGATTAACAAACATGAGCTATTTCTGGATAACGATTAACAAATATGAGTTATTTCTTGGTAAGGATTAACAAGCATGTGCTATTTCTGGGCAAGGCCTAACAAGCATGAGCTATTTCTGGGTAAGGATTAACAAATATGAGCTATTTCTGGGTAACGATTAAAAAACATGAGCTATTTATTGGCAACGATTAACAACAATGAGCCATTTCTTGGTAATAATTAAGAAATATGAGCTATTTCTGGGTAAGGGTTAACGAACATGAGTTATTTCTGGGTGACGGTTAATAAACATGAACTATGTCTGGGTAACGAATAACAAACATGAGATATTTCTGGGTAAGACTTAACAAATAGGCATTATTTCTGAGTAATGAATAATAAACATGAGCTATGTCTGAACAAGGGTTAACAAATATGAGTTATTTCTGGGTAAGGAGCTATTTGTGGTAGTGATTAACAAACATGAGCTATTTCTGGGTAACGATTAACAAATATGAGCCATTTCTGGGTAACTATTAAGAAACGTAAGCCTTTCTGGGTAACTATTAAGAAACGTAAGCCTTTCTGGGTAAAAATTAACACCTGAGCTTTTACTGGGTAAGGATTAACAAGCATGTGCTATTTCTGGGCAAGGATTAACAAACATTAGCTATTTCTGGGTAACGATTATCATACAAGAGTTATTTCTGGGCAACGATTAACAAATATGAGCTATTTCTGGGTAACGATTAACAAACATGAGTTACTTTTAGGTAAAGATTAACAAATATGAGCTATTTCTAGGTAACGAATAACAAACATGAGTTATTTTTGGGTAAGGATTAACATATATGAGCTATTTCTGGGTAACGATTAACAAATATGAGTTATTTTTGAGTAGCGATTAACAAATATGAGCTATTTTTGGGTAATTGTTAACAAACATGAGTTATCTCTGGGTAAGGGTTAACAAACATCATCTATTTCTGGGTAATGATTAACAAAAATGAGCTATTTCCGGGTAAGGCAATGATGGGTTTACTTCTTTGGATACATAAGGAAAACTGACACTCAAAAGGGTTAATTTAACGATGTGGAGAGGGAAGACTAATGAAAAATAATAATGCACTATCGTAATCTCCTATTGCAAGGTCTCATAAAGTAATAGTAATACCGCTGGAGTCTTCTAGAGGAATATGAATAGGAGAGGAATATTGAAGTCTCGTTTTTACCATAGGAAGATTTCAATATTGATTTTTGAAAAGCAACAAGACCAAACTCATAAATTTCATTCATTTACTGCTACAGGATTCAGTCAAATAAATGTTTCTGTATTTCACCGCTTTTTGACGATGAATTAAATTGACTATTACTATTATTATTATTATTATTATTATTATTAATTGCTAAGCTACAACCCTAGTTGGAAAAGCAAGATGCCATAAGCCTAAGGGCCCAAACAAGGAAAATAGCCCAGTGAGGAAAGGAAACAAGGAAAAATAAATTATTTCAAGATTAGTAACAACATTAAAATAAATATTTCCTATATAAACTATAACAAAACAAGAGGAAAAGAAATTAGATAGAATAGTGTGCCTGAGTGTACCCTCAAGCAAGAGAACCCTAACCCAAGACAGTGAAAGACCATGGTACAGAGGTTATGGTACTATCCAAGACTAGAGAACAAAGGTTTGATTTTGGAGTGTCCTTCTCCTAGAAGAGCTGCTTACCATAGCTAAAGAGTCTCTTCTACCCTTACCAAGAGGAAAGTAGCCACTGAACAATTACAGTTTAGTAGTTAACCCCTTGGGTGAAGAAGAATTGTTTGATAATATCAGTGTTGTCAAGTGTATGAAGACAGAGGAGAATCTGTAAGGAATAGGCCAGACTATTCGGTGTATGTGTAGGCAAGGGGAAAGAACCGTAACCAGAGAGAAGGATCCACTGTAGAACTGTCTGACCAGTCAAAGGACACCATATCTCTCTAGCGGTAGTATTTCAACGGGCGGCTGGTGCCCTGGCCAACCTACTACCTATCCTTATCCTACCGTCTGCAATATATATATATATATATATATATATATATATATATATATATATATATATATATATATATATATATATATATATACTGTACATACATGCACGCACCAATGCACACGCAGACACATACAAACACACACACACACATATATATATATATATATATATATATATATATATAATATATATATATATATATATATATATATATATATATATGTGTGTGTGTGTGTGTGTGCGTGTGTGTGTACACACATGTAGAATATACAGAATACATATTATATAAACACTTACATAAAGGTATACATATTATACATGTATACAGTAAATGTTCAAAAGTTTGGAGTTCTATTTTCGTTGCCAAATAACCGTAACGTTTAGGAAAAATCTCTTTTTTACGCTATTTTCATTCATGAAATTGACAAGGCCAGTATTCATTTACTTTTTGTATTTACTTGTGATATTCTTTTTGCGTAGGTAACTCACATTTCAAATATAGGCTCAATACAACAGTCACAATTTAACTATATTTTGAGTAATTATTTCATTTTAGAATTACATGCAATCTTCTTTAACATTCAGATTACCAGTTGCTATAAATAAATTAAGGCATAAAATTGATCATCCATTTATATCTAGTTTTGTAAACCTAAGAAATAACTTGTATGGCTTCTTCTTGAACAAGAATACTAAGAAATAAATATATTCGTCCACAGTTTCTGTCAACAGAAACAAGATCTCGAAATATTAATCTACCATGTTTCTTTGACTTAAAGTCCTGTGTTGGCAAATAAGGCTATGCTAATGCTACATATGGCTGGTGACATCAGATACATTGGGCCAGAAGGACTTTACTAGATTACGTGTCTAAGCAGTCTCACGGATATTCCCAAGTCGTTAGTCCATAACCCCAATATGAATTTGAGAAATATTATTACACATATACAGTTTGACACGTGAATCCCTGGCACACCTCACTCTAGGGAAGTGCACCCTATCACAGCCTTGCTGCGCTGAGAATTCTGTTTGTAGTCCCGCCCACCAAACCTCCCATCTCTCCCCTACAATATCTGTTTTGGTTACTAGCCAAACGGTAACGGTGTGACAGGATGGAAGTAATTATAACGAAGTGTTCCATGAATCCTTGTAGCCAAATGTACAAAGTACTTACCAAGATATTGGTAAACACAAACACTACACCAAAATATTGGGAAAATATGTACTATAGTCTATTTTTTATAGCGGTGCATATTTGCACTTGACTCACAGGAGTGCCCTTTTAGCTCGGAAAGGTTCCTGATACCTGATTGGTCGGAAGTATTTTTGTCCGAACACCTTCATTGTTCTCGAATGATTACCAAGTAATGTGAATCGAAACCTATTTATCAACATATATTTCTCCATCATATATATGTTTTGTCAATAAATAATGTGAAAGAATAAATATATTATAAAGAATCGTCTTGGTAAGTCTAGATTTAATAACACAATCCACCGAAGTCAACAACAGCAGCTGGTTTTCGGATGCACGCTTTGTAATTTTGTAATTTTTCACATATTTTAACGCAAATTGGGATAGATTACACTCAGCATAAGTTAAACATGTTATTATAAACTTTCTTTGAATATCAGAACTTACCAAAAACATGGAATTAATAAAACCCGATATTTGTGAAAACTTATGGGGAGGTAAAAGAACAGCCTCTAGCGGCCTGGCGGAAAAACGATCCCTTCTGAGTTGTAGATGCAGTTTGTTTTTTTCTTTCGTAATATAGTTCGGCCTATTCCTTTCAGTTTAAATAGTCTTACATTGTTTCTTTTCGTATTAGTTTGCTTAGTATTTTCCCACATTCCTGTTCCTCACCTAATATCTATCTATTTTCCCCGATATCCCTTCTTTCATATAGGCCTATGTGATATCCGCACTACGATTCCTTATGTTTTGCACCTTACGTCAGTAAGTATGTAAATAATAACAACAACGTATATTTTATGCTGTGTAGCAAGTATAACCTATTCTGTAATCCTGATATTAAGCATAGTATTTTTTTATTCCCGCCTCTACACTATTTTAATGAGACTAGCACGCGCTTCCCTTCAAGCCATCACTTTCGACAGAGGATAAGAAATAAGGAATCGTAGTGCGGATATCCCAAATATGAAAGAAGGGATATCGGGGAAAATAGATAGATATTCGGTGAGGAACAGGAACGTGGGAAAATATTAAGCAAAATAATACGAAGAGAAACAATGTAAGACTATCTAAACTGAAAGGAATAGGCTGAACTATATTACGAAAGAAAAAAACAAACTGCGTCTACGAGTCAGAAGGGATCGTTTTTTTCCGCCAGGCCGCTAGAGGCTGTTCTTTTACCTCCCCATAAGTTTTCACAAATATTGGGTTTTATTAATTCCATGTGTTTGGTAAGTTCTGGTATTCAAAGAAAGTTTATAATAACATGTTTAACTTATGCTGAGTGTAATCTATCCCAATTTGTGTTAAAATATGTGAAAAATTACAAAATTACAAAGCGTGCATCCGAAAACCAGCTGCTGTCGTTGACTTCGGCGGATTGTGTTATTAAATTCAGACTTACCAAGACGATTCTTTATAATATATTTATTCTTTCACATTGTTTATTGACTAAACATATATCTGATGGAGAAATATAGGTTAATAAATAAGTTTCGATTCATATTACTTGGTAATCATTCGAGAACAATGAAGGTGTTCGGACAAAAATACTTCCGACCAATCAGGTATCAGGAACCTTTCCGAGCTAAAAGGGCACCCCTGTGAGTCAAGTGCAAATATGCACCGCTATAAAAAATAGACTATAGAATACAATTAGCCCTGTTCGCGTCCTAATCAGGCTAACCACATCAAAGTCATTAACGTCACATGACAATGGTGGACTTGAAGAGAGTATTAGCGATGTTCTAGTTGTTGAGGCCATCATCAATGCTACAGATGCTACAACACTGAACATTACTAACGGTGTTCCACGAAAAGTCTTCAGTCAATTTTCTTTTTATGGCAGTGGGAAACTTCCATGTCATATCTTCTTGGAGTCCCGTTTGTAAAAATTTATCTCAGTCAAGGGAACTTTTCCAAGGACCCTAAACATGTCAAATAGGTCAGATATATTCATCACACATTTATTGCTAGTGGGAATGGGACTTATCCTGTTTTCTATTCAAGTTATATGCGGTGAGACTACTACCCCTGAGAAATCGGGTAAGTATCAAAAATTTAAATTCAACCAAAGTATATTACTATGTACTTGGCATGGTTGCCTATTCCAGAACGAATACCAAGCTGTCATAATCACAAAACTGGATTAGAATATCATAGAGCCAAAGTAAATTCATACTTGCATATTCATTCCTCAAACGTTACTTGTGATTTCCCAGAAAATCTTGAAAACCCAAATAGTCTTACTTTCCATTTTAATTTTAGGTCATTGACTGATTTCTAAGTTACATTACTTTCAGCAAAACAAGAAATTTTTTAAAAAAAATAACTAGTGCATCAGCAACACTTTAAAAAATTACGTTTACTTTAATTGAGAATTGTAAAGTATATAAAAAAGGAATGGTTGAACTTAACACACTAGTTGCTGATGATGTCTGTACTTGAAAACATTGGATTGGAAGTTTTCCGAGGAGTCAACTACTTCCTGTGCGAGGCGTTATTTAAGTACATTTTAATAATTAGCTAATCATTACTGTGACTGGACAAAGGACTGAAGTACGATCTCGTTCTAGATACTGCTAACGTTTCTATGTAAAATGGCAGAATATTTGCAGCAATTGGAATAATAATACAACCTAAAACTTAGCCCATATAGGGACTGGACAAGCGAGGCATCAGGGGGAGGAGGTCAAATTAAGTGTTAAAATTACCATTAGGCCTGGAAAGGAGAGAGGCTCCAATCACATAAATTCTAGCACTCACTATCTTTTCCAAGAGACTTTTCATCATTGTAAACTGTGTGTAATTAATGCCACACCTTGTAAGAAGACTATTAGGAATGAGAGGCATTCTCTCTCTCTCTCTCTACACACATACATCGTGCCAACTATGTATCCACTGCATAACGGCCTGATTATATTCGTTGAGGTCCAAATCAGTAAAGATTGGCCGCTGTTCACATCCATGAAGTATGTGGTCCATTGTCTGGATGGGATGCCCACATGGGCACTCAGCAGAAGGGGGGAAATCCCACTTAAGAAGATTGTCTCCAGTCCTTCCAACTCTAGCTCTATCTCGATTAAGAGTAATCAATTCTACAGAGGTTTTTTTCTATGAATGGAATCTCACATGGGTTCTGGTAGTGGTCTTTGTCTCTAAAGCATTCTAGGTAGTAAGTTGCTAACTACATGGGATCAAGACTATTGGTAGTTATAAAATTCTTGCGGGATTTCAAATCTTTGTCTAACCACCTTGTGATCATAGAGCAGAGCAGGTGCCTTTCATCATTCTCTTTTTCATATTTTGGTGTCTTTAAATGGGCTGTTTGGCAAATGTTCGGTGGTGCAATGCCTGCCAATCTACAGAGTGCTGCAAGGGGTGTTGGTCTTAAAGCACCAGTAATTATGCGTCAACTTTAGGGGAATTGCATGACCTTTTCCAGACTGGGGAGCAGTTTTTGGTAGTGGAGCAGTTGAGTACCAGAGCTGTTTGTATTAGAGGTGAGGATTTGTTCCCCCATTTGAAATGACAAGTTTGTTAAGGAGGTTATTTCCGGTAGCTACCTTCTCCTTTATTTTCCTTGCATGCTTCCTGAAGATAGTGTTCAGTCTTATGTAACACCAAAATAGACAGGGAGGCTATCATTCTTCAGTTTCTTATTATTCCATGAGATGTTCAACTCCCTTTTTGCTTGGTAATTTTTAAAGATGGAAACCATATACCTTTGTTTTGTCTGGGTTGGTATTTAGGAAGTTTTGCTTGTAGCATTCATTAAGATCTTTCACAGCCTTTGATAATTTGCTCTCAGTGGTAGTAAATGAATCTGAATGGATGATAAGGCACAGATCATCTCCATATATAAAGCTGCAGATACCTCTAAACTGTGGTTGATCATTGGTATAGATGTTGAAAAGCATGGGGGCCAACACAGACCCTTGTGGGAGGCCGTTTTTCTGTTTTCGCCAGTTGCTTTTCCTACCGTCCACTTCAACAAAGAAGTCTTTTACTCAGCAGTGACTGGATGATATGCACAATACTCGAGTTGCAAATAACTTTGGCAAGTTTCAAAAGCAGCAACCAGAGGTTCTCGGTGTTTAAGGCTGCTGTTAGGTTAACAACTACTTCCACTTTGATTTACCAAAGCTCAGAGCAATGCTCAATATACTGAGTGATGCTAAGTACCTGGGAGTGGCAGGATCTTCTTGCCCTGAAGCCAGCTTTGTATGGTGTCAGTTGTTCTTCGATTGTGGGAGCGGGCCATTATCATCCATCCGTACAGTTTGTATACGATGCAGAGAGAAGATATTAGCCGATAGCTCTTAGGGATCATTGGGTCTTTGCCACGTTTTGGTAAGGCAATAACTTTAGCTTTTCATAGTTTTGGGATCTGGAATGTTCTTGCAGAGTTGATAAGTACTGCCAATACCCAAGATCTAGTCCTACTGTCAAAGTGCAGTATTATCTCAGGTAATGTCATCCAGCCCAGAAGCTTTTCCAGGTTTAAGGTGTTTCATGGCTTCTTGGAGTTTTTCAACAGTGAATATTTAAAACTATATATTTTCGTGCATGGCTTCATTTCGTCCTTCATTCATTTGAAATATCCTCGTTCTTTGTCATATGGTTTTCCATTAAACAAGAGTCATTTTGTTATTGCACGGGTGTTACTGCAGCTATTCTAGTTTACTGATTATTTACAAGCTTTATTACTGTTCCGAGTCAAATCTGTGCCGGTTATAAGTTCTTGCCATCTCTCCTCCTTTCCGTTGGTTACAGAGGCCAACAAAAGCTCTCCTAGTTCGTTGGTGTCTTGGATAAAAGAGTCTGAATTCTATGCATGTGTATAATCATAATATAATCATTGCTAGAAGACATATACATACGCACACACACACACACACACACACACACACATATATATATATATATATATATATATATATATATATATATATATATATATATATATATATATATATATATATATGTACATATATATATGTACATATATATATGTATATATACATATATATGTATGAATATATATATGTATATATATACATATATATATATATATATATATATATATATATATATATATATATATATATATATATATATATATATATATATATAAATCATCAGCCGTTACTACTCCACTGCAGAACAAAGACCTCAGACATGTCCTTCCACTTGCGTCTGTTTATGGTCTTCTATGCCAGTTTATACCCACAGATTTTCTTTACTTGTAAATGGATAGTCCTCTCTTCCTTTCCCTGCTTCTTTTGCAATATAAGGACTCATTCTATTATTCTTATTATCCATCTATTGTCTGTCATTCTCATAATATGTCCTGTCCGTGTCCATTTCTTTTACTTGTATGTTGTTAGAATATTCTCTACTTTAGTTTGCTCTCGTATCTATGTAACTATTTTTCCGTCTCTTAGTGTTATTCCCATCATTATTCTTTCCATAGCTCTTTAAGTTGTACCTACATTATGTTCTAATGCTTTAGTAAGGCTCCAAGTTTCTGATGCACAAGTTAATACTGGTAGGATCATGTGATTAAATACTTTTGTTTTTAGAGAAAGTGACATTTTACATTTCATAATTCATCTTGTTAAAAAAATACTCTCCACCTCATGATTACCCTACTTTTCATTTCGGTCTTGTGTCCTGGGTAACCACTTACTATCTGTCTTTAGTATATTTATTAACAATCTTTATAGGTTCGACCATGACTGCTTATTTGTTGTCTATCTGTATTTTCATTAAACATTATCTTAGTTTTACTAATATTCACTTTAGTCCTACATCTCTCTCTCTCTCTCTCTCTCTCTCTCTCTCTCTCTCTCTCTCTCTCTCTCTCTCTCTCTCTCTCTCTCTCTCTCTCTCTCTATATATATATATATATATATATATATATATATGTATATACAGGTATGTATATACAGGTATGTATATAATATATATATATATATATATATATATATATATATATATATATATATATATATATATGTATGTATATACAGGTATGTATATAATTTTATATATATATATATATATATATATTTATATATATATATATATATATATATGTATATATATATGTGTATGTGTGTATATGTGTATATATATGTATGTATATATGTGCATGTGTATATGTGTGTATATATGTATGTGTATATATATGTATGTATATGTGTATATATAAATATATATGTATGTATATATATGTGTATATATATGTATATATATATATATATATATATATATATATATATATATGTGTGTGTGTATGTATATATGTATATATATGTGTGTATATATGTATATATGTGTGTCTGTATATATATGTACATATATGTGTAAATATATATATATATATATATATATATATATATATATATATATATATATATATATATATATATATATATATATATTATATATATATATTATATATATACATATTATATATATATATATATATATATATATATATATATATATATATATATATATATATATATATATATATATATATACATAAACCGTTTTCCTATAGCAGGGAATGGCTCAGAATAAAAGACAAAACAATCAGGTCTCTAACACTGACACTTAAACTGGAGGGTCACAGATGAACCCTTCAGGAAATAATTTCTGCAACAGAAGCTATGATTAGTGTCAAAAGCAATGGCCAAAAAGTAAATGTTATCGTTTAAATGGATCAAACATTTTTCAAAATACAAATTGCAAAAACTGACGATCCCTTTCAGACCAAATATAACTACGCGTATCATTTCATACTAATCTGATGTAATCTTAAAATTACAGGAAAGGAAAATTCTTCTCAATAAATGGAAAAATAATCAAAATGTGGTTCCATTTCCCCACACTTGTTTTCGTTCAATAACCCTCATTGAATAGGAAATTTCGACAAACCGAACAATTTTCATACATGTTTTCGATTTGGAAATTCATCAAGAACATCATTCCAGATCAGGATGTTGATTACGTTTAGTAATGAAGATAAAATGTCGACCAAATTCACATTCAATTGCTCAATCAATCCCAACTTAAATCCTCAAAAACATTTAACTTATCTTGCTATACTTGGCTTAATACAGAGAAATGCGGAAATAATATTATGAACTGAATAGGAATTGTGATAAAATTAATAGATTACATACAAAATCCAGTTATAATGCTATACGTTATCCAGAATGTTATTCTGAGCAATTAGAAATAAAAGCCTCGATAAGATTCTCTTCCTTATTATCATGCAAAACAATTGATTAGGAAACCATTCTTCCATAACTAAACGAAACCAAATCCTTTATGACAATATACTTTATAATCTCTTGATTAATGTTTGCAACAAAATATACAAAATAGAAAGCTGAAAGCAACAGAAAAAAAATATTACCCAACTACGCTGAAAACCAAATGTTTCCAAGCATAGATGTAATTCATTTTCATCTGAACTAAGTATCACAGCCCAACGCCATTTCAAGGGGAACGCTGTAACATACCTAAGAACCTTTTCAGTAATAATTCATTAACATGACAAGCGTGTTTCTCTCTCTCTCTCTCTCTCTCTCTCTCTCTCTCTCTCTCTCTCTCTCTCTCTCTCCACTCTCTCTCTCTCTCTCTCTCCCAGGCAACCCGTAAACCTGTGTACATTTTACGGTTGAATTAACATATTTTATGAATCTAATTTATACCTTCATAAGATCTTTCAAACATCTTAATGCATATACGAAACATTAAAAGGTTTTCTTTCGGAATACTATTATGTTTTCCATATTTCTATCATAACATATAACTGGTTTTTTTGACTCATCTATTTCCAAACAGAGATCTAAAGGAATCAAACCAAAAAAAATATTGTTTTAATCAAAGAAAACCGAATTTTTAATCTACCAAGATTTGTTTTTAAGTTGCAAGAAACAAAATGAAAATCCTAACTCGCAGTACGAGGATCCATTTCGAAACCTCTTTCAAATCTTCACAAACCATGAAAGCTGATTTCCAACCTCTTTCCTTCGAATAGGCTTTTTTGGCTTTGATGCCGAAGATTCTTTTACCCTCTTTCCTTCCGTTCTCCCTGTTCGGCATTTTCCTGTTCATGTTTCTAAGAATAGTTTCTATCTTATTACCATTATCAAATTTTCTCAATTTAAAGCTCAATGAATTTCTAATTTCTTCTCTGTGAAAAAAACATTCAGAGGAAATTTATCTTTGCAAACAAGAATGCCTAAAAATGGCTAAGGTCTAATGAATATTAGGGAAAAAAAACAGTCTTTACAATCAATAAGGAAAATGGTATCTATTATAAAAGCAGCTACTTTAAGTAATCCATAATAAATCCTTGATATCACACACCAGTATAAAAGCAGCTACTTTAAGTAATCCATAATAAATCCTTGATATCACACACCAGTATAAAAGCAGCTACTTTAAGTAATCCATAATAAATCTTTGATATCACAATTTAAAGAAACCAGAAGTGATTAACCCAAGAAGCAGGTCTATTTCCAGCAAACACGAAAATCGTTGCTTACTTTCCCAAAGATTTTCTCGAACGAATAGTCGACTCCAGATGCCTTTCAATGTCTCAATGAGCGAACGAGCGAGATGCTCAAGACTGAGTAACACAATTCGACGAGAGAGAAGTTTCCATTCCCGAGATTACAACTGAGGTGAACTCGGTTGCATGTTGCCCATTGCAGAACGAATCACAAATGATTCGGAAAGTTTGCTAAAATAATCCCAAGAGCTTTCGTCTAATTATAATGGATAAAATAGAATGACCAAAGACTGGCAGGAAAATGTCTGTTTTAGGCATAAATATTGACAGACGGGTGTCAGTTGAAAATACATTCAATACCAAAAGGAGAGAAATCAATTAATTGTTATAAGATGAAATATTGTCTTGAGGCATTAGAACTGCGCTGATTTAAGACAGCTATTCTTCTGTAAAGCATTCATAAAATTCAATTTGATGAATAGTGGTGATACTCTATCAAATAGGGGTTAATTTTTCAACAAAATGAACAAGAAATATATTCCCCTAATCTTGAAGAAAAAATAATGAATTCCAAATTTAAGAATATAATAGTCATTTCCAGGGCGATAACAATTGTTAGAGATTGCATCCTTCTCGAGATGACGAAATGAAGAGTTGATAAAAATAAATAGGGTCATATAAAACTCATCTATAATCATCCAAACATCTTACTACGGATGAAAAACTCCAAACGTGTGTTAGGAAGAGGTAGCCCACCTACCTCCCTCCCCTTCTATTCAATTTCTCTGGAATAGTCAAGATCCTGAGAGGACTTCCTTCACTACTAAGTAAAAAGATGAAAAAACAAAAAAAAATCAAGATCCCTCAACAGATCTCAGAAGATGGGAGGAATTAATGAAAATACCGGAAAGTTTTACTCCCTTAAAGGTCTAAAATCTAAATAAGTATTCATTCTTAAATATAGTATGCCTGTGTGTGTGTGTGTGTGTGTGCGTGTGTGTGTGTGTAGGAGAGTTACTGGTCTATAATCATGCATAAAAGAGAAATAATGAAAGTTCCATATTTCAAAAATAAAAACATCCAAAAATTAAAATATAGCAGATACAAGGAAAGATTAAAAGGTTAGAGAGAGAGAGAGAGAGAGAGAGAGAGAGAGAGAGAGAGAGAGAGAGAGAGAGAGAGAGAGAGAGAGAGAGAGAGAGAGAGAGAGAATGGTGCCAGGAGCTACCTATTTCTGGTTCTCTGCAATCACGGGACGTCTGAACAATAAAAAAACTGGGTTCCCCACTAAAAACAAAAAAGTCTAATTTTACAGTGTGGAAAGATGAAATATCTTATCATACAGAAAGAAAAATAACAAAAGGATGTCATGGTACAATCGGCTTCAAAACTGATGCAACAAATTTCAGAAGATTTCGTTCGAAATCAACCTGCTGGCAACAACACGTATGTCAAAAACTTATTTTTTTCCTACATTGAAAGCTCTATCAATCAACATAAAGCTAACATATGATGCACAAATATCCTATCTATGATATTTATAAGAATCATAAGATAAAAAGCGGTAATAGTAATTAACTTTCAACTTGTAAAAACGAAACAATTTGAAATTGTCGTTCAACACAGGATAACTAATATTACCAGTGTACAGTATATTTCGAGCAATGTGGAAACAAATTATCTTAGCAAAGATGCATAAAACCATGCACGTATCAATAAAATATAAAAAGAAAATCTTCGTAACATTAAACATAATCAACAGTGAATGCGCCTAAATTCAACAGAGAAGTTGGCTGTGGTTGGAAGTTTTTATTGTAGCATTAATGAAATGAACGTTCGAACTCTATGTTAGCTTGGCTTCGGCTTCGACCAACGACACAAAAGTAACATTATTTACCCAACTAATGAATTGCTAGCCAGGACCTACTAGTGGGGGAATTTGCCCTAATATCCTCATCACCAGTCAGTGCCTCCTAGGGCAGGGACCATGACCCCAGGCCCCCCGCATTCGGACGAACACTGATATTTGAGGGAAGAAGGTAGTGCTGGGAAGTCTCTTTTTATATGATAAATATCGGTGATTAACTGTAGAACCACAGAGGATATTTTCCTGGTGAATGGTCAATGTTAGTTGCAATAGTTGTAGGTAGTAGGTTGGCCAGGGCACCAGTCACCCGTTGAGATACTATCGCTACAGAGAGTTATGGGGTCCTTTGACTGGCCAGACATTACTACATTGGACTCATCTCTCTGGTTACAGTACATTTTCCCTAAGACCACACACAACCGAATAGTCTGGCATATTA